>NW_024572108.1:0-149075 GCF_018153835.1 Drosophila eugracilis | reverse complement strand
ATATAAAATATAAATATAAAATATAAAATATAAAATACTTAAAATATAAAAATATAAAAATATAAAAAATGCAAAAATATAAAAATATAAAATATAAAATACCATATAAGTATGGAAGTATGGGTATAGATATAGATATATAAAGATATAGATATAGACATAAAGATACGTAAAGATATAAGGTATAAGATATAAAATATAAGATATAGATATAAAGATATAGTATTAAAGACAAAATATAAGAATATAAAAATATAAAATATAAAATATAAAAATATAAAATATAAAATATAAAATATAAAATATAAAATATAAAAAATATAAATAAAATATAAAATATAAAAACAAAAAAATATAAAATATAAAATATAAAATATAAAAATATAAAATATAAAAAATATAAAATATAAATATAAAATATAAAAATATAAAATATAAAAATATATAAAATATACATATACATATAAAATATAAAATATAAAAACAAAATATAAAATATAAAATATAAGAAATATAAAATAAAATATAAATATAAAATATAAAATACAAAATATAAAAGAGTAATATAAAATATAAAATATAAAATATAAAATATAAAATATAAAATATAAAAATATAAAAATATAAAATATAAAATATAAAAATATAAAATATAAAATATAAAATAATATAAAAATATAAAATATAAGAAAATAAAATATAAAAATATAAAAATATAAAATATAAAATATAAAATATAAAATATAAAATATAAAATATAAGAAAAATATAAAATATAAAAAAAATATGAATATAAAAATATAAAATATAAAATATAAAAAATATAAATATAAAATATAAATATAAATATAAAATATAAAATATAAAAATATAAAAATATATAAAAAATATAAAATAAAAATATAAAATATAAAATATAAAAATATAAAATATAAAATATAAAATATAAAATATAAAATATAAATATAAAAATATAAAATATAAATATAATATAAAATATAAATATAAAATATAAAAATATAAAATATAAAAAAAAAATATAAAATATAAAAATATAAAAAATATAAATATAAAATATAAAATATAAAATATAAAATATAAAAATAAAAATATAAAATATAAAATATAAATATAAAATATAAAAATATAAAAACGAAAATAAAATATAAAATATAAAATATAAATATAAAATAAAAATATAAAATATAAAATATAAATATAAAATATAAGGTATAAAAATATAAAAAACTGAAAATATAAAAGATATAAAATATAAAATATAAAATATAAAATATAAAATATAAAATATAAAATATAAAATATAAAATATAAAATATAAAATATAAAATATAAAATATAAAATATAAAATATAAAAATATAAAAAATGAAAATATAAAATATAAAATATAAAATATAAAATATAAAATATAAAATATAAAATATAAAATATAAAATATAAAATATAAAATATAAAATATAAAATATAAAATATAAAATATAAAATATAAAATATAAAATATAAAATATAAAATATAAAATATAAAATATAAAATATAAAAATATAAAATATAAAATATAAAATATAAAATATAAAATATAAAATAAAATATAAAATATAAAATATAAAATATAAAATATAAAATATAAAATATAAAATATAAAAATATAAAATATAAAATATAAAATATAAAATATAAAATATAAAATATAAAATATAAAATATAAAATATAAAATATAAAATATAAAATATAAAATATAAAATATAAAATATAAAATATAAAATATAAAATATAAAAATATAAAATATAAAATATAAAATATAAAATATAAAATATAAAATATAAAATATAAAATATAAAATATAAAATATAAAATATAAAATATAAAATATAAAATATAAAATATAAAATATAAAATATAAAATATAAAATATAAAATATAAAATATAAAATATAAAATATAAAATATAAAATATAAAATATAAAATATAAAATATAAAATATAAAATATAAAATATAAAATATAAAATATAAAATATAAAATATAAAATATAAAATATAAAATATAAAATATAAAATATAAAATATAAAATATAAAATATAAAATATAAAATATAAAATATAAAATATAAAATATAAAATATAAAATATAAAATATAAAAATATATAAAATATAAAATATAAAATATAAAATATAAAATATAAAATATAAAATATAAATATAAAATATAAAATATAAAATATAAAATATAAAATATAAAATATAAAATATAAAATATAAAATATAAAATATAAAATATAAAAATATAAAATATAAAATATAAAATATAAAATATAAAATATAAAATATAAAATATAAAATATAAAATATAAAATATAAAATATAAAATATAAAATATAAAATATAAAATATAAAATATAAAATATAAAATATAAAATATAAAATATAAAAATAAAATATAAAATATAAAATATAAAATATAAAATATAAAAAATATAAAATATAAAATATAAAATATAAAAATATAAAATATAAAATATAAAATATAAAATATAAAATATAAAATATAAAATATAAAATATAAAATATAAAATATAAAATATAAAATATAAAATATAAAATATAAAATATAAAATATAAAATATAAAATATAAAATATAAAATATAAAATATAAAATATAAAATATAAAATATAAAATATAAAATATAAAATATAAAATATAAAATATAAAATATAAAATAAAAAATATAAAATATAAAATATAAAATATAAAATATAAAATATAAAATATAAAATATAAAATATAAAATATAAAATATAAAATATAAAATATAAAATATAAAATATAAAATATAAAATATAAAATATAAAATATAAAATATAAAATATAAAATATAAAATATAAAATATAAAATATAAAATATAAAATATAAAATATAAAATATAAAATATAAAATATAAAATATAAAATATAAAATATAAAATATAAAATATAAAATATAAAATATAAAATATAAAATATAAAATATAAAATATAAAATATAAAATATAAAATATAAAATATAAAAATATAAAATATAAAATATAAAATATAAAATATAAAATATAAAATATAAAATATAAAATATAAAATATAAAATATAAAATATAAAATATAAAATATAAAATATAAAATATAAAATATAAAATATAAAATATAAAATATAAAATATAAAATATAAAATATAAAATATAAAAAATATAAAATATAAAATATAAAATATAAAATATAAAATATAAAATATAAAAAATAAAAATATAAAATATAAAATATAAAATATAAAATATAAAATATAAAAATATAAAATATAAAATATAAAATATAAAATATAAAATATAAAATATAAAATATAAAATATAAAATATAAAATATAAAATATAAAATATAAAATATAAAATATAAAATATAAAATATAAAATATAAAATATAAAATATAAAATATAAAATATAAAATATAAAATATAAAATATAAAATATAAAATATAAAATATAAAATATAAAATATAAAATATAAAATATAAAATATAAAATATAAAATATAAAATATAAAATATAAAATATAAAATATAAAATATAAAATATAAAATATAAAATATAAAATATAAAATATAAAATATAAAATATAAAATATAAAATATAAAATATAAAATATAAAATATAAAATATAAAATATAAAATATAAAATATAAAATATAAAATATAAAATATAAAATATAAAATATAAAATATAAAATATAAAATATAAAATATAAAATATAAAATATAAAATATAAAAAAATAAAATATAAAATATAAAATATAAAATATAAAATATAAAATATAAAATATAAAATATAAAATATAAAATATAAAATATAAAATATAAAATATAAAATATAAAATATAAAATATAAAATATAAAATATAAAATATAAAATATAAAATATAAAATATAAAATATAAAAATATAAAATATAAAATATAAAATATAAAATATAAAATATAAAATATAAAATATAAAATATAAAATATAAAATATAAAATATAAAATATAAAATATAAAATATAAAATATAAAATATAAAATATAAAATATAAAATATAAAATATAAAATATAAAATATAAAATATAAAATATAAAATATAAAATATAAAAAATATAAAATATAAAATATAAAATATAAAATATAAAATATAAAATATAAAATATAAAATATAAAATATAAAATATAAAATATAAAAATATAAAAATATAAAATATAAAATATAAAATATAAAATATAAAATATAAAATATAAAATATAAAATATAAAATATAAAATATAAAATATAAAATATAAAATATAAAATATAAAATATAAAATATAAAATATAAAATATAAAATATAAAATATAAAATATAAAATATAAAAATATAAAATATAAAATATAAAATATAAAATATAAAATATAAAATATAAAATATAAAATATAAAATATAAAATATAAAATATAAAATATAAAAATATAAAATATAAAATATAAAATATAAAATATAAAATATAAAATATAAAATATAAAATATAAAATATAAAATATAAAATATAAAATATAAAATATAAAATATAAAATATAAAATATAAAATATAAAATATAAAATATAAAATATAAAATATAAAATATAAAATATAAAATATAAAATATAAAATATAAAATATAAAAATATAAAATATAAAATATAAAATATAAAATATAAAATATAAAATATAAAATATAAAATATAAAATATAAAATATAAAATATAAAATATAAAATATAAAATATAAAATATAAAATATAAAATATAAAATATAAAATATAAAATATAAAATATAAAATATAAAATATAAAATATAAAATATAAAATATAAAATATAAAATATAAAATATAAAATATAAAATATAAAATATAAAATATAAAATATAAAATATAAAATATAAAATATAAAATATAAAATATAAAATATAAAATATAAAATATAAAATATAAAATATAAAAAATATAAAATATAAAATATAAAATATAAAAAATATAAAATATAAAATATAAAATATAAAATATAAAATATAAAATATAAAATATAAAATATAAAATATAAAATATAAAATATAAAATATAAAATATAAAATATAAAATATAAAATATAAAATATAAAATATAAAATATAAAATATAAAATATAAAATATAAAATATAAAATATAAAATATAAAATATAAAATATAAAATATAAAATATAAAATATAAAATATAAAATATAAAATATAAAATATAAAATATAAAATATAAAATATAAAATATAAAATATAAAATATAAAAATATAAAATATAAAATATAAAATATAAAATATAAAATATAAAATATAAAATATAAAATATAAAATATAAAATATAAAATATAAAATATAAAATATAAAATATAAAATATAAAATATAAAAATAAAATAAAATATAAAATATAAAATATAAAATATAAAATATAAAATATAAAATATAAAATATAAAATATAAAATATAAAATATAAAATATAAAATATAAAATATAAAATATAAAATATAAAATATAAAATATAAAATATAAAATATAAAATATAAAATATAAAATATAAAATATAAAATATAAAATATATAAAATATAAAATATAAAATATAAAATATAAAATATAAAATATAAAATATAAAATATAAAATATAAAATATAAAATATAAAATATAAAATATAAAATATAAAATATAAAATATAAAAATATAAAATATAAAATATAAAATATAAAATATAAAATATAAAATATAAAATATAAAATATAAAATATAAAATATAAAATATAAAATATAAAATATAAAATATAAAATATAAAATATAAAATATAAAATATAAAATATAAAATATAAAATATAAAATATAAAATATAAAATATAAAATATAAAATATAAAATATAAAATATAAAATATAAAAATATAAAATATAAAATATAAAATATAAAATATAAAATATAAAATATAAAATATAAAATATAAAATATAAAATATAAAATATAAAATATAAAATATAAAATATAAAATATAAAATATAAAATATAAAATATAAAATATAAAATATAAAATATAAAATATAAAATATAAAATATAAAATATAAAATATAAAATATAAAATATAAAATATAAAATATAAAATATAAAATATAAAAGTACAATTATGATGGTAAAAAATTAGACAATTCCTTAAGGTTTTAAATGCATGGCCCATACACAACGCTTTTATGAGAATCGAGGAGGAGAGCACCTGTACCATCAAAAAAAGTTCATTGTCACAAATTATGAGAATCGAGGAGAACAGCGCTGTACTATCAAAAAATAAGATTGCAAGCGCTGGATGAACTTTAGCGAGGTAAGCGACTATGGGCGTTGAGTGGGAGTGGCATAGCTTTTACACTGTGCGAAATATCTTGAATTTTGCAAGTTAAATCCGATTGTTCCTATGAGAGCTATAGGATATAAACGTCCGATAAGGTCGATTTTCAAACTTGATTTGCGTACACATGTTGTAGGATGACTGTGAAAGTTTTAAGTCGCTAGCTTTTAAACTGAGCTCGAAAACGGTATTGAAACAGACGGACAAGCGGACAAACAAACTTCTAACCAAAATTATAATAGCCTTTGCAAGGGTATATATAAATGAATGGCCCATACACAACGCTTTTATGAGAATCGAGGAGGAGAGCACCTGTACCATCAAAAAAAGTTCATTGTCACAAATTATGAGAATCGAGGAGAACAGCGCTGTACTATCAAAAAATAAGATTGCAAGCGCTGGATGAACTTTAGCGAGGTAAGCGACTATGGGCGTTGAGTGGGAGTGGCATAGCTTTTACACTGTGCGAAATATCTTGAATTTTGCAAGTTAAATCCGATTGTTCCTATGAGAGCTATAGGATATAAACGTCCGATAAGGTCGATTTTCAAACTTGATCTGCGTACACATGTTGTAGGATGACTGTGAAAGTTTTAAGTCGCTAGCTTTTAAACTAAGCTCGCAAACGGTATTGAAATAGACGGACAAGCGGACAAACAAACTTCTGACCAAAATTATAATATCCTCTGCATGGGTATATAAAATATAAAATATAAAATATAAAATATAAAATATAAAATATAAAATATAAAATATAAAATATAAAATATAAAATATAAAATATAAAATATAAAATATAAAATATAAAATATAAAATATAAAATATAAAATATAAAATATAAAATATAAAATATAAAATATAAAATATAAAATATAAAATATAAAAATATAAAATATAAAATATAAAATATAAAATATAAAATATAAAATATAAAATATAAAATATAAAATATATAAAATATAAAATATAAAATATAAAATATAAAATATAAAATATAAAATATAAAAATATAAAATATAAAATATAAAATATAAAAAATATAAAAATATAAAATATAAAATATAAAATATAAAATATAAAATATAAAAATATAAAATATAAAATATAAAATATAAAATATAAAATATAAAATATAAAATATAAAATATAAAATATAAAATATAAAATATAAAATATAAAATATAAAATATAAAATATAAAATATAAAATATAAAATATAAAATATAAAATATAAAATATAAAATATAAAATATAAAATATAAAATATAAAATATAAAATATAAAATATAAAATATAAAAATATAAAATATAAAATATAAAATATAAAATATAAAATATAAAATAAAATATAAAATATAAAATATAAAATATAAAATATAAAATATAAAATATAAAATATAAAATATAAAATATAAAATATAAAATATAAAATATAAAATATAAAATATAAAATATAAAATATAAAATATAAAATATAAAATATAAAATATAAAATATAAAATATAAAATATAAAATATAAAATATAAAATATAAAATATAAAATATAAAATATAAAAATAAAATATAAAATATAAAATATAAAATATAAAATATAAAATATAAAATATAAAAATATAAAATATAAAATATAAAATATAAAATATAAAATATAAAATATAAAATATAAAATATAAAATATAAAATATAAAATATAAAATATAAAATATAAAATATAAAATATAAAATATAAAATATAAAATATAAAATATAAAATATAAAATATAAAATATAAAATATAAAATATAAAATATAAAATATAAAATATAAAATATAAAATATAAAATATAAAATATAAAATATAAAATATAAAATATAAAATATAAAATATAAAATATAAAATATAAAATATAAAAAATATAAAATATAAAATATAAAATATAAAATATAAAATATAAAATATAAAATATAAAATATAAAATATAAAAATATAAAATATAAAATATAAAATATAAAATATAAAAATATAAAATATAAAATATAAAATATAAAATATAAAATATAAAATATAAAATATAAAATATAAAATATAAAATATAAAATATAAAATATAAAATATAAAATATAAAATATAAAATATAAAATATAAAATATAAAATATAAAATATAAAATATAAAATATAAAATATAAAATATAAAATATAAAATATAAAATATAAAATATAAAATATAAAATATAAAATATAAAATATAAAATAAAATATAAAATATAAAATATAAAATATAAAATATAAAATATAAAATATAAAATATAAAATATAAAATATAAAATATAAAAATATAAAATATAAAATATAAAATATAAAATATAAAATATAAAATATAAAATATAAAATATAAAATATAAAATATAAAATATAAAATATAAAATATAAAATATAAAATATAAAATATAAAATATAAAATATAAAATATAAAATATAAAATATAAAATATAAAATATAAAATATAAAATATAAAAATAAAAAATATAAAATATAAAATATAAAATATAAAATATAAAATATAAAATATAAAATATAAAATATAAAATATAAAATATAAAATATAAAATATAAAATATAAAATATAAAATATAAAATATAAAATATAAAATATAAAATATAAAATATAAAATATAAAATATAAAATATAAAATATAAAATATAAAATATAAAATATAAAATATAAAATATAAAATATAAAATATAAAATATAAAATATAAAATATAAAATATAAAATATAAAATATAAAATATAAAATATAAAATATAAAATATAAAATATAAAATATAAAATATAAAATATAAAATATAAAATATAAAATATAAAATATAAAATATAAAAATATAAAATATAAAATATAAAATATAAAATATAAAATATAAAATATAAAATATAAAATATAAAATATAAAAAATATAAAATATAAAATATAAAATATAAAATATAAAATATAAAATATAAAATATAAAATATAAAATATAAAATATAAAATATAAAATATAAAATATAAAATATAAAATATAAAATATAAAATATAAAATATAAAATATAAAAATATAAAATATAAAATATAAAATATAAAATATAAAATATAAAATATAAAATATAAAAAATAAAATATAAAATATAAAATATAAAATATAAAAATATAAAATATAAAATATAAAATATAAAATATAAAATATAAAATATAAAATATAAAATATAAAATATAAAATATAAAATATAAAATATAAAATATAAAATATAAAATATAAAATATAAAATATAAAAATATAAAATATAAAATATAAAATATAAAATATAAAATATAAAATATAAAATATAAAATATAAAATATAAAATATAAAATATAAAATATAAAATATAAAATATAAAATATAAAATATAAAATATAAAATATAAAATATAAAATATAAAAATATAAAATATAAAATATAAAATATAAAATATAAAATATAAAATATAAAATATAAAATATAAAATATAAAATATAAAATATAAAATATAAAATATAAAATATAAAAATATAAAATATAAAATATAAAATATAAAATATAAAATATAAAATATAAAATATAAAATATAAAATATAAAATATAAAATATAAAATATAAAATATAAAATATAAAAATATAAAATATAAAATATAAAATATAAAATATAAAATATAAAATATAAAATATAAAATATAAAATATAAAATATAAAATATAAAATATAAAATATAAAATATAAAATATAAAATATAAAATATAAAATATAAAATATAAAATATAAAATATAAAATATAAAATATAAAATATAAAATATAAAATATAAAATATAAAATATAAAATATAAAATATAAAAATATAAAATATAAAATATAAAATATAAAATATAAAAATATAAAATATAAAATATAAAATATAAAATATAAAATATAAAATATAAAATATAAAAATATAAATATAAAAATATAAAATATAAAATATAAAATATAAAAATATAAAATATAAAATATAAAATATAAAATATAAAATATAAAATATAAAATATAAAATATAAAATATAAAATATAAAATATAAAATATAAAATATAAAATATAAAATATAAAATATAAAATATAAAATATAAAATATAAAAATATAAAATATAAAATATAAAATATAAAATATAAAATATAAAATATAAAATATAAAATATAAAATATAAAATATAAAATATAAAATATAAAATATAAAATATAAAATATAAAATATAAAATATAAAATATAAAATATAAAATATAAAATATAAAATATAAAATATAAAATATAAAATATAAAATATAAAATATAAAATATAAAATATAAAATATAAAATATAAAATATAAAATATAAAATATAAAATATAAAATATAAAATATAAAATATAAAATATAAAATATAAAATATAAAATATAAAATATAAAATATAAAATATAAAATATAAAATATAAAATATAAAATATAAAATATAAAAATATAAAATATAAAATATAAAATATAAAATATAAAAAATATAAAATATAAAATATAAAATATAAAAATATAAAATATAAAATATAAAATATAAAATATAAAATATAAAATATAAAATATAAAATATAAAATATAAAATATAAAATATAAAATATAAAATATAAAATATAAAATATAAAATATAAAATATAAAATATAAAATATAAAATATAAAATATAAAATATAAAATATAAAATATAAAATATAAAATATAAAATATAAAAATATAAAATATAAAATATAAAATATAAAATATAAAATATAAAAATATAAAATATAAAATATAAAAATATAAAATATAAAATAAAATATAAAATATAAAATATAAAATATAAAATATAAAATATAAAATATAAAATATAAAATATAAAATATAAAATATAAAAAAATATAAAATATAAAATATAAAATATAAAATATAAAATATAAAATATAAAATATAAAATATAAAATATAAAATATAAAATATAAAATATAAAAAATATAAAATATAAAATATAAAATATAAAATATAAAATATAAAAAAATATAAAATATAAAAAATATAAAATATAAAATATAAAATATAAAATATAAAATATAAAATATAAAATATAAAATATAAAATATAAAATATAAAATATAAAATATAAAATATAAAATATAAAATATAAAATATAAAATATAAAATATAAAATATAAAATATAAAATATAAAATATAAAATATAAAAATATAAAATATAAAATATAAAAACATAAAATATAAAATATAAAATATAAAATATAAAATATAAAATATAAAATATAAAATATAAAATATAAAAAAATATAAAATATAAAATATAAAATATAAAATATAAAATATAAAAATATAAAATAAAAATATAAAATATAAAATATAAAATATAAAATATAAAATATAAAATATAAAATATAAAATATAAAATATAAAATATAAAAATATAAAAAATAAAAATATAAAATATAAAATATAAAATATAAAAACATAAAAATATAAAATATAAAATATAAAATATAAAATATAAAATATAAAATATAAAATATAAAATATAAAATATAAAATATAAAATATAAAATATAAAATATAAAATATAAAATATAAAATATAAAATATAAAAATATAAAATATAAAATATAAAATATAAAATATAAAATATAAAATATAAAATATAAAATATAAAAAATATAAAATATAAAATATAAAATATAAAATATAAAATATAAAATATAAAATATAAAATATAAAATATAAAATATAAAATATAAAATATAAAATATAAAATATAAAATATAAAATATAAAATATAAAATATAAAATATAAAATATAAAATATAAAATATAAAATATAAAATATAAAATATAAAATATAAAATATAAAATATAAAAATATAAAATATAAAATATAAAATATAAAATATAAAATATAAAATATAAAATATAAAATATAAAATATAAAAATATAAAATAAAATATAAAATATAAAAATATAAAATATAAAATATAAAATATAAAATATAAAAATATAAAATATAAAATATAAAATATAAAATATAAAATATAAAATATAAAATATAAAATATAAAATATAAAATATAAAAATATAAAATATAAAATATAAAAATATAAAATATAAAATATAAAAATATAAAATATAAAATATAAAAATATAAATATAAAATATAAAATATAAAATATAAAATATAAAATATAAAATATAAAATATAAAATATAAAAATATAAAATATAAAATATAAAATATAAAATATAAAATATAAAAATATAAAATATAAAATATAAAATATAAAATATAAAAATATAAAATATAAAATATAAAATATAAAAATATAAAATATAAAATATAAAATATAAAATATAAAATATAAAATATAAAAATATAAAAATATAAAATATAAAATATAAAATATAAAATATAAAATATAAAATATAAAATATAAAATATAAAATATAAAATATAAAAATATAAAATATAAAATATAAAATATAAAATATAAAATATAAAATATAAAATATAAATATAAAATATAAAATATAAAAATATAAAATATAAAATATAAAATATAAAATATAAAATATAAAATATAAAATATAAAATATAAAATATAAAATATAAAATATAAAATATAAAATATAAAATATAAAATATAAAATATAAAATATATAAAATATAAAATATAAAATATAAAATATAAAAATATAAATATAAAATATAAAATATAAAATATAAAATATAAAATATAAAATATAAAATATAAAATATAAAAATATAAAATATAAAATATAAAATATAAAAATATAAAATATAAAATATAAAATATAAAAATATAAAATATAAAATATAAAATATAAAAATATAAAATATAAAATATAAAATATAAAATATAAAAATATAAAATATAAAAATATAAAATATAAAATACAAAATATAAAATATAAAAATATAAAATATAAAATATAAAATATAAAACATATAAAATATAAAATATAAAATATAAAATATAAAATATAAAATATAAAAATATAAAATATAAAATATAAAATATAAAATATAAAATATAAAATATAAAATATAAAATATAAAATATAAAATATAAAATATAAAATATAAAAATATAAAATATAAAATATAAAAATATAAAATATAAAATATAAAATATAAAATATAAAATATAAAATATAAAAATATAAAATATAAAATATAAAATATAAAATATAAAATATAAAATATAAAAAAATAAAATATAAAATATAAAATATAAAATATAAAAATATAAAATATAAAAATATAAAATATAAAATATAAAATATAAATATAAAATATAAAATATAAAATATAAAATATAAAATATAAAATATAAAATATAAAATATAAAATATAAAATATAAAATATAAATATAAAATATAAAATATAAAATATAAAATATAAAATATAAAATATAAAATAAAATAAAAATATAAAATATAAAATATAAAATATAAAATATAAAATATAAAATATAAAATATAAAATATAAAATATAAAATATAAAATATAAAATATAAAATATAAAATATAAAAATATAAAATATAAAATATAAAAATATAAAATATAAAATATAAAAATATAAAATATAAAATATAAAATATAAAATATAAAATATAAAATATAAAATATAAAAATATAAAATATAAAATATAAAATATAAAATATAAAATATAAAATATAAAATATAAAAATATAAAATATAAAATATAAAATATAAAATATAAAATATAAAATATAAAAATATAAAATATAAAATATAAAATATAAAATATAAAATATAAAATATAAAATATAAAATATAAAATATAAAATATAAAAATATAAAATATAAAATATAAAATATAAAATATAAAATATAAAATATAAAATATAAAATATAAAATATAAAATATAAAATATAAAATATAAAATATAAAATATAAAATATAAAATATAAAATATTTTTATTTATTTTATTATTTCTACAGCCTTCGCTTTGTTCTCTGGTTCTTTCAGAAAAATCAAACTCCTGCAAATTTTGTAAAGCTTTGTGTACTTCTAGGGAACCTTTAAGGGCGTTGGCTACGTTATCTAGGGTTAAAGAGGGTTCTGTTATCTGTCTACGAATTTTATTTGGTTGGTAGATTGGTTGGTCTAAGCAAAAGGTTTGTGGGCTTCCAGAATAATTCACGACATCCATGAAACTAAAACCTTTGGTAGCTGAATACACCCTTCAGTAATTGACAGGCCATTTTCAAGTCTGTTCTTGTATTAGTGTATTCAATTTATTAAGATTAACTAGGGTAAAGGTATTCAGTGGCAGTAGTGATGGAAAAAAGCATAATTTTGTTTTAATCGAGATACTGAAAATTTGTGAGATTTAATTATTTTATATTTTTTCCGCTCTTCCGCTCAGTTTATCTGAAAATCAGTGATGATGATCTGCAGTAGATATTCACCCGATTTAAAAAGACTTGATTTCGGATATATTTGTATACCTGTTACTTGTAGAGTAAAAGGGTATACGATTCGTTAAAAAGTAACAAATAGAAGGAAGCGTTTCCGAACCTATAAGGTATTTATATTTTTTATCAGGATAAATTGTGAAGTCGATTGAGCCATGACCGATTGTCCGAGCGACTGTCCGTCTGTCAAGTTTATTTCAGCATCCGGCCACGCCCACTCTAACGCCTACAAATCGCAAAAAAACTAAAATCGCTGAAATCTCAGAAATAATTAGAGCTAGAATGTGGAAAATCCTGGGATGCCAGCGCATCTTATATTATAGTTTATGTCTTCGTTTGACCTTTGTTCGTGCAGATAACGAACGCCGGTTAGGCAAATTACGTTTCAAAGTTAAGTGGACCAAATTAAAGAAACCTTCTGGACGCTTGATCTTCCAATTGCAAGTGTTCACTCCAAATTTATTCAGGCTCTTTAAGAGCTATTAGTTGAGTTTTTAGATACAATAGTGGTTTTTCGCGAGAGAGACAGAGAGCGAAAGCTCTTTCTTCATGCGAGAGCGCAGCATGAGCTTCAAGAGATCTAAGTTACTAATTTACATTAATAAACAAAAGTAACCATCCTCCGAATTGACCAAACATCGGCCGCGTTGACAGCATCAGCATATGATTCAACTAATAGGAATAGGTGCAAGGCGGTGAATGGATCGTTTATATAGGCCCGATTTTGTTTTAACTACAGCCACTCGAACCTTTCCATCATGTCCTGGAACGACCTCTACGACTACGCCCATTATCCATAGTTAAGGGGGAACGTTGTCTTCGTGAATTGCCACGACCGTTCCGATCTGAAGATTGTTCACGCCTTTGGTCTATTTCTCTCGCTGCTGTAGGCTTAGAAGATTGTCCCTCGAACAACCGCTCCAAAGTCGCTGTTTGATTGCTGAGACTAATTGCCATCTCTGTAAGTACGTGAGGTAGCCGTCCCTTTTGTAAAATACTGGGACCGTTGTACCAAAATGCGGCATTTAACTCATCAAAAGAGCATCCTCGAGAAACTAAATCTGCAGGGTTTTCCTTGGTTGGCACATGCCGCCAAACAGCTGATGAAACAATGTCTTGAATATTTGCAACTCGATTAGAGACAAATATAGCAAGCTGATATGGATCAGTTTGTATTCAGTGAAGAACCACTTCCGAATCGGACAAAAGGACAACACTCTCGACCGGAAAGTTAATGATGCAGCGAACTTCTTCCCACAGCTTTGCCAACAAGTGCGCTGCACATAGCTCTAGTCTTGGCACCGTCTTTGTTTTTAAAGGAGCCACCCTAGATTTTGCTGTTAGCAACTGTACAGACAGTCCAGTTGGATCCACCACTCTAGGCTTGTGTAGATGAATCAGCAAACCCATGAATTTGACACACTGCTTGGTTGCTTGTTTCCACGAATCTTGGAATAACCACTTTTTCCAAGAGTGCATAATCGTTTTATACTGAATTCCACTATTTCTCAAAGTCTTGGGGCACAAGATCATCCCAATTCAGACTCAAAAGCCAGGCTTCTTGCAGAAATATTTTTTATCTGGTTATTATTGGGCATAACAAACCCAAAGGATCAAAAAGAGTGGCGATGAAAGACAAAATTGACCTTCTAGTCACTACCTGATCTGGAAATACTTTTCTTACGCCGTATTTGAAGACATCCGTCTTTGGATTCCAGATTAATCCAAGAGTTTTAAGATCTTGAAGATCTCCGGGCAAAATGTCCGCATGCGAATTACTGCACGTACTTGTAATACAATTTGAAGCCCATTTTGTCAAAACAAACCTGAGAATGGGATTGCGAATGGGTATCGCTAAGATACTTTAAGCATCTAACTGCTAGAAACGGAGCGTTTGCTGTTCCATACGTAACGGCATTTAGCAGATCAGTCTTTAAAGGGCTGGCCGCATCTCTTCTCCATACAATCAAACCGCCTCGTCAACTTCGACTTGACGGTACATTTTAGTTATGTCTGCAACCAGTGCGTATTTGCGACAGCGAAATCTTAGGAGAGTGGAATACAAAGATGGCTGTAATGTTGGTCCTACCTTAAGAAGGTCATTTAGCGACACAAGATGCATCAAATACCACTCTGAGCTTAGTGGACGTGCTCTACACATTGGTAAGGTATAAAACAATGCGGATCTTTCGGTATTGAACCCTTGATTACAGTGATTTGTCAGACCCAAATACTCTTCCATGAACTGCTTGAACATTAACTGTATGTCGGATGTTTAATTAATCGTTTCTCTAACGATAGAAACCGTCTTCTCTAACAATTGTTTCTCGAAAGATTTTCTCACAAAGCATTTCCTCTGGGGTTTATAGTTTTTCACCCAAATCATTTGGAACCTGTTCCATCTCCCAGATTCGCTTTACTAATTTTTCAAGTGGAACAGACTCCTCCACTGTACTCACATTAGAGCACGCTTCAGTTCTTTGGGGCTCTGTAGACCTACACCGCCCAGACACCACCCAACCAAAAACAGTGTTTTGCAGAGTAAGTTAATTTTTTTGATTTAGCCATCCCTCAATAGATAAAAAAAAACGCATCTGCTCCAAGCAGCAAATCTACTTTTTGGGGCTTATGAAAAGCTGGATCAGCGAGAGGTAAATTTGTAGGAATGTTTAGTGACTCGAATAAAACTCCTTTTTCTGGATGATAGGAGGAAATAGATTTCAGTACTACTAAATCAACTACTATTTGATATTTGTAAATACGAGAGCTAATCGTTCTTTGCACAATTTGGTGCGCGGATACGCTTGATTTTCCGATTCCCAACAAGTTCATTTCCTTTCGAATTCGCTTTAACTGCAAGCTTCTTGCCAACTCGTCGGTTAAAAAATTGACCTGGGAACCCGAGTCCAGAAGTACTCTGGCTGGCTGAACCTGACAGGAGCCACCTTTTATATCTACCACTGCTGTTGCCAAAACAACTTGCTGTGCTTCGGCGGCGCTTGCATGATTCGACGACAGCGGGAATGAATTTTCTCCAGCTATCATTCCATGTTGGCCTGCCACAGGATTTAAACTTTGTTGTATGGATGCGTCTGCAGTATAGCGATGTAACAATGTATGGTGGGGCTTCGAGCAGACCCTGCATTGAGCTGCCTTGCAGGCACGAAGTTGCTTAGTTTTCGACGCCAACTGGCATCAGGGACTCATATATTGTCGATACAGTATCAATAAGCGATCGCAACGCGCTTGCTGGTGGACTTTGGATAGCCTGAATCTCAAAGTTTCGCGATATGCCATCAAAAAATATAAGGCACTCGTTGTCATAAACTTGCGTTAGAGCAGCCAGAGCCTTTGCATAATTCTGATTCGTCACCTGAAAAGCCTTGACTGTACCTAACGCTTCATTTTCTAAACAAACAATAAATTGTTAAACTTTTCAACGTTGCTAAGGGATGGGTCACTATCAATTATGCTCGAAAACAATCCAATAAATTCTTAAATTCAGAATAATTTCCACCGAACTTTGGCAACTGCATTCGAGGTAGGTGCCTTGTCTGCGAAACGGTTGTATTTAGTAACGACTCGTTTAGATTTTTTTGGCGGGGCTGGAGTTTTTAAAGAAAACAACAATGCCCTGGTCATCACGCATAAATCTTCAAGTTCGGATCGCGATGATAACTATGGGTCGATATCCTCCACCTCCAGTTGCAAAGAAAACGCACGCTCTATATACAAATCTAAAATACTCAAACGACAGTCCAACTGCTCAGGGTTTAATGAAATCTTTTTATGTTGCACGGCTTTAGCTATACGATTTATATCCTTATTAACTGAATCCAATTTTCTCACATTATTGTCTTAATCAGTTTCTCCTACGATAGAAGTATTGATGTCAAAACCTCCACGACGTTTTGGCATTTTAGAGAAAATTAATTAATTAAATTATTCTGCTGAATTTGTCGAAACTGTTCCCACTGTAATTCCGAACCAAATCACTCAAAATCAATCGAACTAAACATGAGTGATCTCCGAAAAAATGCAGGCAGTTTTATCCGCAGACACTTTTCAAGTACTTCACAAAAATGTAACTTTCACTCCAAACCAAATAACTCAAGATAGGCTCAATATGGCTCGACCGTACGACTGACTTACACTCAGATGAGCGCAAAGCAAACACTGAGGGAAAAGCTTCACATATGTATTTATGTGTTCTATGCGGGCTTTAAATCCAAATTTTATTGCCCAGCGTCCAGGAATCGGCTCCAACGAAATGTCCAAATGGATCCAACGACGAAATGTCCAACGATATGGTACACAAGTCCACCCGGGGCGCCAAAATGTTCGTGCAGATAGAAAAATTAATATTTTAAAATTGTGTAAAACATTAACAGGTATCTCATAGTCGCGATATTCGAAAAGCGTTTCTCGTTGTTTTATGTAGTTTGTATGCAAAACAGCAATGATCTGCAGTAGATGCACAAGTTTGTCAAAATCTCTTCTCTCTCTCTCTTGTTTCTTTTAAGGTTATTTTTTCCACTTTTCTGCGACTTATCTTTCCATTTTCACTTACATTAGTTGTACACGTCTGTATTCATCCTACGCTTCTTTAATGCTTGTCCTTCGTCCTGAGTTCCAATCTGGCTGCGCCAGTTTAGTTATTATATCAATCAGTTCAGTTTTTGTATCAATCGTTGAGTGATATAAATAATAAATAAAGCTTCCGCTACTCTTGATCGTCCTAATCAGACTGATTCTTTATTCTTAAATCTGCCCTTTTAAGGGCTGAAAACTTACTCTAAGTACACAGATTCGTATATAGGAAGACACATGTCGTGGTCAGCATTTTCGGCTACGCCGGATGTTGCGACAACTCCGGGAATGGAGCCGGCCTCGTACCCGTTTAAGAAAATGATGCGTCAGCATTCTGGCTCCCCCGGCTGCTCCAGAAAGGAGTCATTATTTCCTCGGCAAATGCAACTGCAGGGGTGATGGAAGAGCGGAGCTCCTAACGAGAGCCTACGTTCGCCTTGTTGTTGCTGGCGAGTCTTACTCATTATGGCTTTTCATTACAGAGCTTACGCTCTTAAACGTTATTTGTAACATACTGTATTATCACTTATCTTAGTAATTAGAACACTTAGTAATTAATCATTTCCAAAATACATGAGCACAAGTACCCATGCGTACACTCTGAGCGTCTTTTCGCGAAATAGAATTCGGCTATTTGATGTGTAATTTTTAGTTTCGTGGCGGAGGGAAAACACGTTTGTTCACGTGCAGCGTCTAGCAAACTGCAGTGACATCTCTAAAATAAGTATTCTTAAGCCTAAAATTATATCTTTTATAGTCAACAAGATTTTCGCATTTTTAGCTTTCCGCTTTTTTGGGCATTAGAGTGGGCGTGGCCAGAGTGTAATAATAATACAAATATGGGGGCGCCATTAGAAACTACATGCTTATAGCTAGCGAAATATCAGCCTTTCTTAAGGGTGTTTTTTTTAGTGGTATAGAATATTTCAATAAAACAATAATGCATTATTCGATTGACATGAATTTTTAAATATTTTAATCAAAAGATGTTCTTGTGGCATTACATTTTAATTATGATTTCTTGCACATGACCGCGACAGCTGGCTCTGATGTAGTCCAATCTGGAAGTCCAATTTCCGATAACTTTTTCCAATGAGTGTGGAAATATATCGGCAATTATACGGCGAATGTTGTCTTCCAAATGGTCTAGCGTTTGTTGCTTATCCAAGTAGACCAACCCTACTGAAGATAGCTGTCGGAACGATAAAACGTGCGGTTTTAAGGCTGTGTCTGCTGCACCTCAAGGACTCTGTTGAAGAGCCAGCAGTGGAAGGATGTTGGGCCAAACAGCAAAAGCAGTTACTATTTTGTTTGATTTCTACCAGCTTCGCATGCACTTTACTGTTATTTTGAATTATGAAGGAGCCATTATTGGTGGAGCCATCAGCTTGCCGCCGTTGCTGGGGTCGCTGCTTTGTGCTCTGTTGAGCCTCGAACGTAGCACCGCCTCTACACTGGCGATGAGTTCCGAGCTCCTCTGCGTTCAAGAGGTGGTTTCCGACTGTCCGAAGGAACAGGTGTTTCGCAGACTGTAGAGCTTGTGGCAGTAAGTTGATTGGCAGTGTCCCCTGGTATGCAAGTGAGGCTGCTGGCGCCATCTGTCTGTCAAGGAAAATTTAAAGCAGCGATATATCTGCCTGACTAAGCCGCAAATGCAAAGAATTTTGGCGGACATGTGTCGTCCTACCAAGTTTAATCTTTTTTAAAAGGTTTGGCGCTTAAACCCAAGATAAATTCTAGTCCAGACCCAAACTAAATTTGCGGCTTAAGCCTAAGCGTAATTCACGGCTCAAACCCAGGCCTAATTCCGAGTGGACACGGTTGCGGCGTGTTCCTCCGATGAACGGATGACATTTCAGGTCCGGTCGAAATCCAGCCAGGAGGAGAAAAGCCGTAAAGGAAGGCAGGCAAGAAGAGGGCCAAGGGCGATAACAGCATTCCCACTAATAGAATAAAATAAAATTACAAATATATAGAGTGCGGTCGTAGTGAACGGTACCTGAAACTCTCGCGCTCGGTATCGATGCGTTAAGGCCCTGTGGAAGCGAACTGGTGAAGAACATAGTATAGGTTTGACAGTTCCCTCTCCATCCCGAAACTCGCGGTGCGCTTAGTGGAAGAGTGACGCCTTGGATGACAAAAATCTCAGAAGATTTGCAGTGAGACTGCGGCGAAAAGTCCAAGCGTAACGGGCGAAGTAAAGCACTTAGATAACCTTTTTTTGGGTAGTTAAGGTCTACATCTGCGAAGCGGCTGAAGACCCCGCCGAAAAGAATTTATTTCATTTTTTTAGTGTGTAAGATTAAGCAGGAAAAAAATGCCGCGCTATCGATGTTAGAATTGCGAGACAAGACGATAGTGAAGACGTTTGGCAAAAGTTTTTGTAGTCCGGTTCGAGACGTGCCAGTCGAGCGAGCACTGTGGGCCGAAAACCTTGTGAAGAGTGAAAAAAGAAGAAATATTTCTTTTGATAAATCTTTTGAAAAGGTGCGAACAACACACGGAATTATAAAAAAAAGAAAAGAAACAAGAGGAAACGCTATAGTCGAGTGCCGCGACTATAAGATATCCGTTACTGTTTTACACAATTTTAAAATATTCATTTTGCTAGTTAAAATTCCCCAAGCACCACCTATTGTCAGAAAATGAATGTAGAGTAACTGATAGTGACGTCACTGCCAATATGAGGCCTTATAAACTAAATTTAATCATAAATAACAAAATAATGACCGATTTGAAAAATCGTTGGTAAATCGATAGAGATTGACAGAAGTAAGTTATACAAGGTCAATCGAAGGCATTCATAATAATATTATCGAGGCCAAAGTTTTTCGCGGTTTGTGGGCGTTAGAGTGGTCGTGGCATTATGAACGGCAAATCCTAAATACGTATTCTTAAGCACAACCTTGTAGCTCTTATAGTTTCCGAGATTTTTGTATATTTGGTTTTTCAGGTTTTGTGGACGCTAGAGTGGGCGTATTGGGTGCACCATAAAAACCTACATGCTTATTCCAAGCTTTCTATCACTTATGTTTATCGAGATATCAGCTTTTCTAGAAAATACGAAAACCGTCTTTTGAGCCTTGTGAGCGTATGGGGTGTGTGGTCGGATAGTAGTACTACTATAAGATGCGCTGGCATCTTAAGATTATACATTCTAGATTTCCTGAGATTTCAGCGATTTTAGTTTTTCATGACTTATTATCGTTAGAGTGGGCGTGGCAAGATGCTGTAATAAACTTGCGCTGCATAGAGACCTCAAGATCCTTCATGGTATTTGTATCTCTTATAGTTCCTGAGATCCCTGCGATCCTACGGACATGGCTCTATCGTCATCGCCATTCATCATTATATATATTATAATATATATACTTTGTTGGGCCAAAAACGCTTATAAGTTGGCTGCTCTGCCGCTGCACCAACAGATAACAAGCCATAGTTAAAGAGAACTTATGAACAGTCAATAAAAGAAGATCAAACCGAATCTTCTACTTAACTCAACTAACCACTAACTAACGCGTATTACTAGTTAAGAGATTTGCAAGGAAAATTCATAGGGATCATGTCAAAGATATCCGACTATAGCACCTCTTCACTCGGTATCAGTCTAGGGTACCAGGAAGGGAATATCCTGGCCTGATTGTTTCGGGCCTTTGAAGCAGCGACTGAAGAGTCGTTTAAAAAACAAATACATAGATGAAGACTCACGTTTCAAAAAGTAGATCGGTTTTTTTATGTGGTAATTGACTGATATTTAGTGTGGGAGCTTTCATGCTGCAGTTTTTGGGAGTTGCCCATTGCGCATTATCAGATGCATTAGGGAGGCTTAAAAAAGCTGCAATATCAGCTGTTTTCCCTTAACCTTACTGAATTGCACGCTGATCCGTTCTCATCCTTTTCTTTTGTAACCGTCGTAGAGTGCAGACGCACTTTAAGTTTACACTCCGGGAGAGTGTAAGGGCGGCATCCCGCAAGTGTTAAGCTAGTTAAATAGCCCAGTTAGTTTCCGAATCATTTGGATGTTATTATTTATTAGTTATTTTTTTTTATTGGAATGTATTGTCGAATGCACATATATCGAGCACCAACTGTTCCAATGGTACTAAAAGGGTATGTGTGGTGATCACAACAGTTTATACAAGTTATGACCGGACATGGCCAGAGGGACTATTCTCCCAAATATCACCTATGTACTTAGCTAAGTAGTTGCCAAAGTTGTTTCTTTGGTTCCTGGTTCTTAGTTGACTCGTCTCTTCCCGCCTTGCCCTAGGTTTTTCTATTTACGAGTTACGTTACAAATAAAACAGTGATCGTTTCAATACGTTATAAAGGTTTTATTCGCTGAGATCAAAAGCCGTCTTCTTGAGTCAGGGCGCTTGCGAAACTGACAGTCGGCGAGCGAATGGCTTCCGGCAGAATGCCGCCGTCGTTCTGAGCTGCGCTGTCGCTTTCCCGTTTGGTCTCTCCCTGTCGTTGTATATCTGCTGCTGCATCGCTGCCGGCCTCATGTCTCGGCGACCGCATTATTGTAGCCCCGAAAGCCGAGAGGGTTGAAGGGAAGGGGGCGCTTGGCTGGTGTTAACTTACATATTTATGTTTTTGCACCGGGACGCGAACGTGAACGTGATTGGAAAGGGAAGTGTGAAAGAGTCCTAATCGGAGTCCGTTGGTTGGCCACGACCCGTTAGGAGAGCCAGAATCTTTTTTATTGTGTTTATCCCGCTGGAAGTTATCAAGTGAATATTAAAGAAAAAGCATTTACTATTTGTATCTAGGGTACGTATTGTGGCCGTAATATACTTATTTCTTTAATATATTTTTGCTTTATTGTAAAGTTAAATTAAAGTTTGTAGTTACTCCTTCTTAGTAAACCTCAGAATTCAAAAATAAAAAAAAATAAAGCAAATTAAGCTAAAGTGTAAAAAAAGTTAAGAAATGCAAGAAAGGGAAAAATCATATATTCAGTGAAGTGGAAAAAATAGAAAACAGAATCTATATGAATATAAAGATTTTTTTTTGCATGTAAAATTTATTTATATAACTCGTACATTTTTATTTCGTTTGAAAGTCAGTTTTTTAAATACCATAGGTACCATATACCATAAACACTAATTCTTTTACAGCAGACCTAAAGCAGAGATCGATCGAGGCTTATTTATTTATGTACATACACTGAAAATAATTTGACTTTTGTAGTGAGGAAATTTTAATAAATGATGTCACGTAAATACTTTACTTTCATTCTTCATACCACCAAAACAAACCTGAATTGATATGACATGAATTTTATTTATACGATTTAAGAACATGAATTTGGTTATTACCTAATACGTTAGCAAATTAATAGTACCCGAACAGTATCATCTCAAACCTCACAGAGAAAAGACGTGTTACAATTGAGCTCTCGTAGTAAATTAGTTAACAAATATTAATAATATTTAAAATATATTATAACATATTAAATTTCAACATATATATTCAAAGGCCTATGAACCGGCAAAATTGTTGAAGTATGTCAAAATGAATGTTAAGCACACATAGGCTAAAAGATATACCGTGTTGGGATTATGCAGGTTAATCACAGCAATATTTTATCATATTATCGCCGAAAATATTGCATTATTGTTAAGCACATCTATGAAACTTAGTAATATTTTTGTCAGGCCCCAGCATTAAAGAAACAATAACAGGTTTTCTCAATTTCGCTGCTGTTTGGGCATTCGTTTTGCCAAACGCCAATTAAAAGCCATTCGCCGCGGAGGGCAAATTAAATTCATTTTTATCAATTCATTTTATCCAAAATTTCAATGAAGCAGATTTGGAAGCTCGGCTTACATAACTGGAAACTCTGATAACGGACAACTTGGGAAAACGGCAGAGCATTCTGGTGCCCGACGAGGACCTGAAGGGTGATCCTTGAACTATAGTTAAGATATTAGTTAACAGTCATACGAGTAGGAGTACCGTAGGAGATTAGGCGTTAAAGAATAAAAAGAAAATAGTGGAGGCAGCCACATTTTAAATTTAAATCCGTTGTCGCGCCTAAGCTACGCCGAACGGGCACACTACCGGGAATTTACGAGCACAGTCACACTGACTCCATCCGAAGGGGCATATAAGGAGGACCGGTTTCCGGGTAAAGGCACTTATGCAGTCGACCGTGATCAGGTAAGATCAGCTTAAGCGTCTTATCCTTATGTGGTGAACAGCAATCGTCATTTTTGGCAAGACTAAGCCAATAGCTGGCTCTAATAAATTGTACTCGGTCAAACCGAGACAAAGTCGAAAAACCAGCAGCGAAGTGAGCTTCTCCCCCGGTGTTCCCGGTGGGAACGCCTTGCGGTGCTGTTCAGGGTTATCGGGATGCATGGCTGACTGTTCAGGGTGAATGTTATGTGTGTGCTTATTTGTTCCAGTCAGAACTTCACTAACACTATGAGCTTCGCTAGTTTCTTTGTAGCACGAGTCGGGCATTTTGGTGTAGGTATCCAGTGTTGTTGTTTTCCATCTCACCGATAATGATCGCTTGTATAGGACTTGAGTAGTTTATTCGTGTACTCTGGCCGTAGGGTTTTGATTTTATGCATGAGGCCGTCAAGCCAGACTCTGTCAACCGCTTCAGAGACGTCGAGGAATATCGCACTGCAGTGCAATTGCCGCGTATTTCAATATAATGGTCGATCTTCTCCAATTTTCTGGGTAGTATCCAAGTCTCGTAATCCACTTAAGGAGTTTGCAGATGACTTCTATAGCCCAGTTTTAAAGCACAATTTAGGTTGGGCTGAAAACGGTTCGTAGATGCTGCGCTATAAAGACTCGACCTTATTCTTCACCGCGGTTACCCGTGTCATACTATGGGATCGGGTTGGAATCATCTTTTCAGCAACCACATCTGACTTAAACTGTTGTTAAACTGTTGGAACAAACTGCTGGCAAACGTTGAACTGTCTCGGCCACACAAAGATTTACACTTCAATACATTTAATACATTGGGCGACCTGATAAAGTTTCTCCCGTTGTTACTGTAGAGGTTCTGAAACATCCCATCCTCCTGGCTGCTAAACCTCTCCAGAGCCAGTTAAAAAAAGCAGAAGTATCAGCTGTTTTCTATTTCTTTTAACCTAACGGAACTGCACGCTGTTTCGTTCTCATTCTTTTCTTTCGAAACCGTCATAAAGTTCAGACGCACTTTAAGTTTACGCTCTGGGAGAAAACATTTTAATCCGCGTGTAAAGGCGGTATCCCGCAATTGTTAAGCTATTTTCATGAATTAATTTTTTTTTTCTTTTTTTTTTATTATAGCTTTGCTTTTATTTATTGAATCTACTGTTAATTTTGAGACTAACAATAAGTTAACGAATCTTAACATTAAAATTTAACTAACAGTATACTAAGACTGCATTCTGGTTGCGCGTCCCTCAGGTCGGTCGCTGGGTGGGTAGGTCATTGCGACTGAAGGCTGCTGGACCTCGCCAGGGTTAGGGTCACCATTTTGAAGTCTTTACGTTGTGTGTTTTATTGCGGTGACTTCAATGTGCCCCGGCGATTGTTCCAGGATCTTGAGCTCTCTCTGTCGGGGCTATGCGGCGTTCCCCCATAACTGACATCCATAATAGGTTTACTTTAGGCTAAGGCACCGGGCGTTGATAAACCAATTGCTGCGTTTTGCTTATGTGCGGCGCCATTTCTCGAGATGTACTCCTAGGTAAGTTACCTTGTTTAACGTAATCGGCGGGCAGTTTTTGCCTGTTCAGAGTGAACGTAACGTGTTTGCATTTAAGTTCGTTCACTTTAATTCGCCAATCTGATAGCCATTTTTCAACATCGACCATATGACGAGCTAGCTGTGCAGTTTCTTGAATCGGTCATTTAGAACGGCTAAGAATAGCTGTGTCATCGGCAAACGTAGATGTTGTTAGTCGTGTGCTTGTCGGGATGTCTGCTGTGTATCCATGCTTTTCACGAAACCCAAATTGGTGTGACGGGATTCCTTCCTGGATTCTCAGGTATGTGTTTATCCGAGTCATTAGGCATTTTTCAAAGAGTTTAGATAGGCAAGGGAGGTGGCTTATAGGTCTATATGACGTGGGGATAGTGTGGTCTTTCCCCGGCTTTGCTATCATTATTATAATTGACTTTTTCCATCTCACTGGAAAGTGGCCAAGTTTTGCGATGGCATTAAAGAGCTGGGTGAGAGTGCAAGCGGCGCAGTATTGGAGCTCAATGATCATTTTGGGAGTTATGAGGTCGCAGCCCGGGGATTTTTTCGGATTCAGTTGTCTTTTGATGATGTTTACGATTTCGTTTGGGCGAAACTCAATTGGTTCATGTTGAGGCTGGGGCTCATATGATAGAGTCGGCAAAGTAAACGCAGGATTTGGTTGGAAGACATTTTTAAGGTGGTTGGCAAACGTGCTGGCTCGGTCTGCGTCACTGCGAGCCCAGCCGCCTGTGGAATTTCTAATAGGCATCACGGTTTCTTTCGGTGAGCTCAGAGTTGGGTGAGCTCTCCATAGTGAGTGTTTTGTACTATTAGTTGAAAATTGCTCAATGTAGCGGCGGTGGACATTGTTTCTTCTTGCTGTAGAGCTTGGGCAAGTTGACGTGAGGCATGTTTTAAGCTTTGCTTAGCAGATGGCGATCTGTGAAATTGCCATGCTCGACGTAAGCGTCGCTTTTCGAGGACGAGCTGTTCGATTTGTAGATTTGACTTCTTTTGATTGCATTGGGTGTTCATAGAATGAGGTGTTGAAACTCGAGCTGCAGAAACGAGTACAGATTCCAGTGAATTAACAAAACTGTCTACGTTGGCTTCATCGCTGAGGTGAGGACTTAGCTCAATGTGTGAGCTAATATACTTCCTTTACTTAACCCAATTGGTTTTATGTGAGGTCAGTTTTAATGGCTGATCCCATGTTCCTGGATGTCGGAGTAGAGTAAAAAGGACAGGCGAGTGATCAGATGAAAGATCTGAAAGGCATTCGGCGCTTATCATGTTTTTATGAATGTTTTTGGTAATCGCAAAGTCTATTAAATCCGGAAGTTTCTTTGGGTCTGCCGGCCAGTATGTTGGTGTGCCAGAAGAAACATAGTCGAGCTTGTTCTTGGCTTTGATAATTGCATTAAAGAGCTGCTTTCCTTTTGGAGTCACAAGACGAGATCTCCAGTGTGTGTGCTTCGCATTGTAGTCTCCTGCTGCTATGAAGTGGTCTCCGAGTGAGTTGAAAAATTGCATAAACTCATCTTCGGCTATTGTGAAGCGTGGGGGGCAGTATACGGCGGCTAGCATTAATTGCTTGCCAGTACTTAGGTGTATATTTATGGATGTGGCCTGTAGGTAGTTTTTAGCAAATTTCGTATGATAATGGTGCTTAATACGGCTCCTAATTAAAATTCCAGTTCACAGAATGAATATCCTCGTAGTTTGTATCTGTTTGTAAGATGTGTTTCTGAAAGCAGCATTACGTCGATTCGATTGTCTAGTAGGAATTGCGCTAACTGGAGTTTATGCTGCGAAACGCCGTTAGCGTTCCACGTAGATATTCGTAGGGAAGTCATCATTTGGATTGTTGTGAAACCAGCATTTGTATTAATAGATTTTGGTTTCTCATCAGATCTTGCATTGTTGTACGCATAAACGACATAAACTCCGCAAGGCTTTGTTGTAGACTGCATATCATAGATGCAAAGTTACTTTTTGGCTGCTGGCGGTTTATGCTGCTGAGCCGTGATCGGTTCTTGGTATACTGATTGCGGCAATGAGCTTTTTGAGGCTGGGATAGACAGTCCTGATTTTAAATCACTTGCGTATGTAATATTTTTGGCAGAGTTTATGGGTCCTAGTGAGGATCTGGCTGCAGTCGAGAAGAGGACTTCAGGGTTTGACCTGGAGGCTATCAACTATTTATTTTGGGTGCGGGCAGTAATTCCCCTCTGGTGGATTCGACTTTTCAGCTCCTTATAAACTGGGCAACCTCTGTAGTTAGCAGAGTGATTTCCACCGCAGTTGCCGGACTATCTTGAGTTGTGGTCATCTTTGCTCGCTGGGCAGTGTGCGGAGTCATGAAGATCACCACAAACTACTCACCGGGCGCAGTTTACAGTAAGACCTTGTATGGCCAAATTCTTCGCAGTTCCCACATTGTACCGGGCCATTGCGTTTGTGCGGCTCCTCAACCGTAATTCTGCGGTGCAGCAGGAACTGAAGATTGTATATAGGGTGCACTTCGTATTTCTTTAGGGGCTTAATTTCTGGTTCGAGCTCAACCTTAAAGAGTGGCTGCGGCTTTCAATCCCTGTTAAGGATATTGAAGACTGTCTTAGCGCTAAATCCCTTCTCTTGTAGCGCCTTTGTTGTATCTGAAGGCGATACTTCGGACTCTATGCCCTTAAGTACGACTTGCAGGCCCTTGTTGCTTTTTAGCTGATACGTATAAAAGTTCTTTTTTTTGTCGGTGAGATATTTTTATAATACTCTGTAATTATCTTCAGACTTCGTTTGAACTTTTGTTTCCTGGATGTTGCCCTTTACGAGTGGTATTATGTGAAAATTATCCTTGCCAATAAGCTCTATAATTTTGTTGACAAGAACGTTGGAACTTTTTTATCGTATGTAAATTGGCGGGGGCTTATTTTTCCTTTTTTCGACTTCAGTAGATTCGGCATCATCCTCATAGTCTGCCAAGATTTTAAAACGATTTGAGTTAGTGGGCGTTTCTATTGCAGCTATGTTAGCATTGCCACGGGTTATTTTGCGTTGAGAGTTTAGGGGACTTAGCTTCCTATTGATTTCGAGGTAGCGATCCATACCAGTCTGCACAGCCGGTTTAATATTTTCTTTGTTTTTGTTCTCTTTTTCGGGCAGCGCAGCGGCAGAAGTATTAATGTTTGCGCTGCTAGCTGATGACGTCGTTAATCGCGCTGTCGTTACAGTTGCGGCTGTTGTTGTTGTTACGGTTGACGTTGTCAAAGAAATTGCGGTGTTAGTTGCTGCGTTCTTTGGCTGCAGAGACATCGATGGCTGCGAGGGGGAGCAAGAACTCGCTTTCTCGCTCTCTACGTTTAAGAATTCGGTCAAGTTTGGGGTAATTGACCGTGTTTGGGAAGAGCTTGAATTACTTTCGATTGCTTTGAAAGAGAAGTAAGCGTTGTTTCTTCGTACTGAGACCCGTCTCTCATCTTGCTCACGTTGACGATGTGTGCGAACGTCGTTTAAACTCATTGCAGTCGAGGTTGAGTTTAGCAATTTAGCAACTCATTCAATCGAGGTGGGTACGGTTAAACCCATTAAGCAGCGACGCTTCCCAGTTTCACCCGCGCTGGAGAAGGCCATGTACACCGAAATTGATAAAATGATGCAGTTAGGCGTGTTTGGGAAGAGCTTGCATTACTTTCGATTGCTTTGAAAGAGAAGTAAGCGTTGTTTCTTCGTACTGAGACCCGTCTCTCATCTTGCTCACGTTGACGATGTGTGCGAACGTCGTTTAAACTCATTGCAGTCGAGGTTGAGTTTGTTAGAATTAGGGTTTTGTTTTATATTAATTAATTAATTAATCAATATAAACATTAGCGATTTTAATCGCTGAAAGCGTCTTTTCGCGTTGTTTTGGTTTTTGGTTTTTTTCTTCCCCGGAGCACAATAAAAATACACGTCTGCATACGGCGAATGAATAAAATTGAAATTAATTAAATAAACCCGTACATTTTAATACCCGTTACTTGTAGAGTAAAAGGGTATATTAGATTCGTTGAAAAGTATGTAACAGGTAGAAGGAAGCTTTTCCGACCCTATAAAGTATATTTATTCTTGATCAGGATGAATAGCGAAGACGATTGAGCCATGTCCGTCTGTCTGTCTGTCCCGTCTGTCCGTATGAACGCTGAGATCTCAGGAACTATAAGAGATATAAAGTTGAGATTAACCACGAAGATTCTTGAGGTCCCTACGCAACGCAAGTTTGTTACAGCATCCTGATACGCCCACTCTAACGCCCACAAATTGCGAAATCTCAAGAACTATTCGAGCTTGAAAGTTGAAATTCAGAATGTATACGCCCACAAGGCTAAAAAGACGGTTTTCGCATTTCCTCTTGACATGAACCCAAAACCTAACATTGATCAACATAAATTGTCAGAAGTGAATAAGGCCAAGTGATGAATGTCATTAATTGTTTTCCGTCTTTCGCGCAAGAGAGACTGTGTAGGACGAATTTAGCAACTCATTCAATCGAGGTGGGTACGGTTAAACCCATTAAGCAGCGACGCTTCCCAGTTTCACCCGCGCTGGAGAAGGCCATGTACACCGAAATTGATAAAATGATGCAGTTAGGCGTTATAGAGGCGTCGGAAATCTCCTGGTCATTCCCTATCATCATGGTTACAAAACCAAGGAAAGTTGTTCGTTTTGATTGCAGAAAGGTCAACAGTTTGATATATATCGAGCCTTGACTTAAAAGACGCTCATTGACAAGTTCCTTTGGATAAGGCAATGCCATTCGGGATTTGTAATGCCTTAAGCACAATGTCTCGACTCATGAGCAAGGTAATACCAGCACACCTCAGAAACGAAATGTTTGTCTATCCTGACGATTTGTTAATAGATTCTTCAAGCTTTGATAGGCATCTTGAGGTCCTGAGGGAAATAGCATTAGTAATAAAATGGGCAGGGTTAACTAGTAACATTGGGAAAAGTAATTTTTGTATGCTCCGGGTGCGATATTTGGGACATATCATCGGAGATGGTGGTATACGTGCTGGCCAAAATAAAGGTGACAGTAATGACCAATTTTACCGTACGGAAGAGTTTGCGAAATTTAAGAAGCTTTATGGGATTATGTGGCTGGTATACCAAATTTGTAATACTGAACGTAAGTTCAGTTTGACCGACGAAGCGCTGAAAGCCTTTGAAAACTTTAAGCGATCACTTAGGAAAGCGCCCGTTTTGCGTATCGCCGATTTCGAAAAACCGTTCGAAATACACTGAGACGCCAGCAAGACAGGTGTAGGAGCAGTGTTAGTACAGGTGTCTAGGGAAGGAGTGGTGTCCGCAATGGACTTGCGAGACGGACTACTCGTGGATTTGAGTTCGGAATATTTTAGATCAGGGGAATACACCGAGCACGTGAATAAAAAAAAAGGCGAACCAAACTAATTTTCCTGAACTTAAGACTGAGGAGGGTTTTCTTTATCGTAAGGCCGAATACCTATCAGGAGATCGCATGCACTATAAATTCGCGTGTTAACTTTGGGTTCCCAAGGAACTTGTACCTGAAATACGAACAAAAGCTCATGATAGTCCCTTGTCGTCCCTTATGAGGGTATCCATAAGATAATCGAGAGAGTAAGGCGTTACTATTTTTGGCCTGGTCTAGTACTTGATGTTAAGGCTAATGTCAATGCTTGCGAGGTATGGAGGACCACAAAGTCGCCGAATTGCGTTTTACGACCGCCATTAGGGAAGACCCCTGAAAGCCATTTCAAACGTATATATATAGACTTTCTCAGGCCTTATCCCAGATCCAGAAGCGGTAATGTGGGTATACTTATTGTTTTAGATCATTTTTCCGGATACGTTTTTCTGAAACTCGTTAAGAAAATTGACACAAGTTCTGTGGTAAAATATTTGGATGGGGAATTGTTCTTAACGTATGGAGTACCGGAAACTGTAGTGTCCAACAACGGCTATCAGTTCGGATCTCACGAATTTAACATATTAATGGAGAAGTACTGCGTAAATCACACCATCACTGAGGTACATTCTCCGCAAGCAAATGCTTCCGAACGCGTAAATCGGTCTGTGACTTCTGCCATTAGAGCATACTCACCACCTGAACAAAGGAATTGGTGTTCATTGAGATCATCAATTGATTGCAGTTTAGTCTGTAGTGTATGCACATATGCGTCTTATCAGATATCATAAATATTGAGCGGCAACACTTGGTTAGACGAAGTCACAACACTTTGTTGTTATATTAATAATATGCATTGGGCATTGCCTTTGTCACTCAGCGACCATAAGCCAAGTGCCCACGTACATTTCAAGTGCAAACGTAATATGATATGCACTCTTAACGTAACCCGCGTATAGCCGAGTCAGCATGGTTCCCAGACTGACCGCTTATATAAATAGTGTACGCATAACTCACTCTCTCTCTGCACATTCAACATATTGTTACTCTACTTATATTATATATGAAATATATAAGTTCGCTGCTCTGCCGCTGCGCTGAGAGCTAGAAAGCTTAATCCGAACTTTCTATCTCTTATAGGTCCTAAGATCTCAGCGTTCAGCGTTCTTCGCTATTGATCCTGATCAAGAATATATATACTTTATATATATATTATATATATTTCCCAGTAGCAAACAAATTAATCCAAATCTTAAATTCCATTTGAAATTTAATTAAATTAAATTAAATTTGAAATTTAAAAAAAAATAAGTTTTCAGTTCAGTCAGTTTAACTAGAAATGAAAAAAAAAACAAACTGAATTAAATTAAAGACTTAGGCAAGAAAAATGTTCTATATATGGATATTAATGCAATAAGTAAATATTCAGAAGAATTCTAATTGAATCGAATCATAATTCTGAACAGAATTCCAAAATGGGATTAGTAGACGTTAAGTCAGTGGATTCCACTGGTATCGTTATAAATAAGGTTGAATCAAGCAACATAGATTTAGAATTAATAAACATATTACTGATAATCATTGTTGATATAATGTGTGAATGAATGTGAAAAACATTTGAAAGGGACCCATATTTCAGTAGAACAGTCCAGCAGTTAGTATACAATGCTACAATTCCTGTAAGTGTACACGAGTTAATTCTTCATATAGACACATGTAACTGTCAAGCCTCACTATTGTTTCACTGTTTACCGGGTGTGAAAGTTAGATCTAGAATAACTGGTGAAGAACCAGAATGAAAAGAAGCGAATAATACTGACCAAGAAAAATTGGAAGAGGAAGAAATAAATAATATCACCATACCAGTTAAATTAATGTCTGATTTGGACATTAATGCAGATTCAGACACTGGCTCAAGCATAGTTGAGAAAAAATGTATTACAATAGCACAGTCAAATATTGATGTTATAAAGTTTTTCATAAATAGCGAAATAATGTTCTGATTTAAAAAATCTTTGGTAAGTCGATAGATATTAACGGAAATAAGTTATACAAGGTCAAACGAACGCATTCATAATAATATTGTATACGCCACATTTTTCCGCGGTTTGTGGGCGTTGGAGTGGAGTAAAATAAATTTTTTTAAGCAAAACTTTTTAGCTTTTATAGTTTTAGAGATTTTTGCATTTATGGTTTTTCGGGGTTTGTGGGCGTTAGAGTGGGCGTGGCTTGATCGAAAATAAAAACAATTCGAATTTGGAGCATCCTAAAAACCTACATGCTTAATCCGAACTTTCTATCTCTTTTAGTTATCTATTGAAACTGTTTCAAAGATAGTCTCCTACGGTGCCATTATTAATTGGCTTATTTTTAAAATACCGGCTTTTTGTCAAGCCTTGGGTATAGTTGGCCTATGACAATATTTCCATTTGTATATAAATCACCAAAATCTATTCTTGCTATAATTCTCGTACCATGTTTAAAGAAACATATCAAATCTGTTATATGCACGCTCACTACTTTTCGTACTTCGTCATTGTTTATGACTCCATATACGTTGGGCTGAGATGCTTTGTCTGTAGGTTTTTAAATTTAATACCTGGTAGTCACTTTCAGGATTTTATTTCGTATGTTTTTTAGTTCTGTTATTGTTATCCCTGACAGTGCATCGGATACAAAATTATCTTTGCCTCTTAGGTACTCTACTGTAAAATTATATTCCTCTAATTCTAGAACTAGGATTTGTCATCGACAACAAATATGTTATTGGTCTATGATCTGTTTTTACTAAGAAATGAGTTCCGTAGATATAGGGTCTAAATTTGGTGATTGCCCAATGAATAGCTGTTAACTCTTGTTCCGTCGTGCTCTCGTTACTTTCTCCTTTGGTAAATGCTTTTAATGCGTATGCTACTGGAAGTTGTGTTGAATTATATATTTAGTAGTTTGTATTTCTAAAGATGTCAGTCCTTTAGATTGAATTAATCCTTGATTGATTCCCTGAATATTTATTTTGTTGTCAGTGTTTATAATATCGAAAGTGTCAGAATCGTCTTTTAACAAAGATATATCTGCCCTAGTATCTATTAAAAATATTAATTTATCGCCTGTTGCTACGTTTGTGAATGTTACAAATATATTTATACTTAGATTAATCGAATGAACCTTTTTCTGTTTATTGCTGTGTACCTAAGGGCTGTTGTGCGTTTCCCGAAGCATTCTGTATCTGTTTTAGTTGTTGTAATTATTATACTTTATAGGGTCAGAAACGCTTCCTTCTACCTGTTACTCTACGAGTAACGGGTATAAAAACATGAAATGAAACAACTATATCAGAAGTCGTTTCCAGACTAAAAAGCAATCCCAATGGCGGAACTGTAGAAGTATCATCAGCTTAACTGATGAATCTACAGCAAACGCAACAAACGGCTAACCAATATACATACATCAGAAGTTGAGCAGATGACAAAAGCTCTTGAAAGTGCGTACATAACGAACGGCCTACCCCTTGGGGGCAGGCCAAACAAAGAACTGCACAATTGATAAGGTAAAACTTATCATGCAGGCCGGCACCTTCAACACCATGAATGATGTCATATCTAAATTCGTAAATTGTTGCACGGAAGCAAGTGGACAATCAAATACAGTCCCTTATTATAAAAACTATCCTTAGCGTGGAAGTTCTAGAGGTAACTTTCGTGGTCGTAATAATAATTACAACAACTAAAACAGTTACAATTATAATAATAATGGAAGAAATCAAGGCCACAATAATAACAATAATGTTAAAATTGCGTAGAATGCTCCGGGAAACGCACATCAGCCCTTAGCTACAGAGCAATAAACAGTAAAAAGGTTCATTCGATTAATCTAAATTAATAAATAATAAATTAATATTTTTGATTGATACTAGGGCAGATATATCTTTGTTAAAAGACGATTCTGACACTTTCGATATTATAAACACTCAGAACAAAATAAATATTCAGGGAAACAATCAAGGATTAATTCAATCTATTTCAATTTGTTTTCGATGACAAAACCCTCTTCTAAATTAACGCGTATGATTCTTGAATTAGAGGAATATAATTTTATAGTAGAGTAACTAAGAGGCAGAGATAATTTTGTATCCGATGCACTGTCACGGATAACAATAACAGAACAAAAAAACATACAAAATAAAATCCTGAAAGTCACTACCAAAAATGCTGCGCAGAAAATGAAAAAGAAGAATTGTCAATGCAACCTACAGACAAAGCATCTCAGCCCAACGTATGTATATGGAGTCAAAAACAATGACGAAGTACGAAAAGTAGTGAGCGTGCATATAACAGATTTGCTATGTTTCTTTAAACATGGTACGAGAATTATAGCAAGAATTGATATTGGTGATTTATAAACAAATGGAAATATTGTCATAGGCCAACTATGGCTTCAATACTTTGTCTTTTGTTTTAATACGAACCCCTCTATGGGGCATAATTGTTGTCCATACGAGTTAGTATTTGGTAAGAATAGTAATCTACCAAAATACTTTAATAGCATAACTAATAAATAACCTATGTATAACATAGAAGATTACGCTCAAGAAAGTAGATACAGATAAGAAGTAGCATACAAAAGAGCAAGAAATATGCTCGAATTAAATAAACAGAAAAAGAAGGAATATTATGATTTAAAAACTAGAAATATATCAATAGGAGATAAAGTTTTACTAAGATATGAAACACGTCATAAGCAATTTATATAATGGTCCGTATAAAGTAACGGAAATAGGAGAAGAAATAACGTTGTAATAGTTAAGGACAAAAACAAAAAACAGATAGTTCATAAAGATAGACTAAAACTTTTTATTACATAACCACACTTATTATGGCCATACATAGATAATAACACATATATAAATATTTTTGATATATATATATTTGATATATAAATATTTTTAATTATTTCATTTTCTTTAACGTTATTAAGTGAAATATCAAATATAGAAAAAAAAACACCGTACACAAAAAAAACAAGAGGAAACGCTAAGTCGAGTTCCGCGACTATAAGATACCCGTTACTGTTTTACACAATTTAAAAATTTAAATTTTACTAGTTAAAATTCCGCAAGCGCCACCTATTGTCGGAGAAAGAATGTTGAGTAACTGATAGTGACGTCACTGCCCATGTGGGTCCTAATAACCTAAATTTTTTCATTAATAGCCAAATAATGTTCCGATTTAAAAAATCTTTGGTAAATCGATAGATATTAACGAAAATAAGTTATACAAGGTCAAACGAAGGGATTCATAATAATATGGCGTGGCAGGATGAAAACTTGTGGCAAGTTGCAGTGGTATCTCTTAAATACATATTCTTAGGCAAAACTTTGTAGCTTCTATAGTTTCCGAGGTTTTTGCATTTTTGGTTTTCCGGGTTTTGTGGGCGTGGCTAGATGGGAAAAAAAAAATTTGCATTTGGAGCATCATAAAAACCTACATGCTTAATCCGAACTTTCTATCTCTTATGTTTATCGAGATATCAGCTTTTCTAGAAAATACGAAAACCGTCTTTTGAGCCTTGTGAGCGTATGGGGTGTGGCCGGATAGTAGTACTACTATAAGATGCGCTGGCATCTTAAGATTATACATTCTAGATTTCCTGAGATTTTAGCGATTTTAGTTTTTCATGATTTATTATCGTTAGAGTGGGCGTGGCAAGATGCTGTAATAAACTTGCGCTGCATAGAGACCTCAAGAACCTTCATGGTTCTTGTATCTCTTATAGTTCCTGAGATCTCCGCGATCCTACGGACATGGCTCTATCGTCATCGCTATTCATCATTATCAAGAATATATATACTTTGTTAGGCCAAAAACGCTTATAAGTTGGCTGCTCTGCCGCTGCACCAACAGATAACAAGCCATAGTTAAAGAGAACTTATGAACAGTCAATAAAAGAAGATCAAACCGAATCTTCTACTTAACTCAACTAACCAAATGGTCTACTTAATGGTCTACTCAACTTCGTTTGGATAATTCTACAAGGTTTCAGGTTTCCGGGCAGCACATGCCTTGTTAGGAAAGTAAATTTTTTGGACGATCGAGCACTGAAGTTACCTCCTCAGGATTTCCTAGAAATTGCAAGAGGAAATGCGTGCCCTCTAATGCACAAGAACACGATGAAAACGAAGAGAGCTAAAATTTGCGATCTCGAAATGTAAGTTTTGGGGAAGGACAGGAAGTGTATCGAAGAAATTTTAGGCAAGTCTGTTTCCAGTCCGGCTACAACGCTAAATTTGGACCGTCTGTTGTGAAATGTAGGGTTCAAAATAAATTGGGAAGCGCGTATTACTAGTTAAGAGATTTGCAAGGAAAATTGATAGGCATCATGTCAAAGATATCCGACTATAGCACCTCTTCACTCGGTATCAGTCTAGGGTACCAGGAAGGGAATATCCTGGCTTGATTGTTTCGGACCTTTGAAGCAGCGACTGAAGAGTCGTTTAGAAAACATATACATAGATGAAGACTCACGTTTCAAAAAGTAGATCGGTTTTTTTATGTGGTAATTGACTGATATTTAGTGTGGGAGCTTTTTTCCCTTAACCTTACCGAATTGCACGCTGATCCGTTCTCATCCTTTTCTTTCGTAACCGTCGTAGAGTGCAGACGCACTTTAAGTTTACACTCCGGGAGAGTGTAAGGGCGGCATCCCGCAAGTGTTAAGCTAGTTAAATAGCCCAGCTAGTTTCCGAATCATTTGGATGTTATTATTTATTAGTTATTTTTTTTTATTGGAATGTATTGTCGAATGCACATATATCGAGCACCAACTGTTCCAATGGTACTAAAAGGGTATGTGTGGTGATCACAACAGTTTATACAAGTTATGACCGGACATGGCCAGAGGGACTATTCTCCCAAATATCACCTATGTACCGAAGTACCTATGTTGCCGAAGTTGTTTCTTTGGTTCCTGGTTCTTAGTTGACTCGTCTCTTCCCGCCTTGCCCTAGGTTTTTCTATTTACGAGTTACGTTACAAATAAAACAGTGATCGTTTCAATACGTTATAAAGGTTTTATTCGCTGAGATCAAAAGCCGTCTTCTTGAGTCAGGGCGCTTGCGAAACTGACAGTCGGCGAGCGAATTGCCTCCGGCAGAATGCCGCCGTCGTTCTGTCGCTGCGCTGTCGCTTTCCCGTTTGGTCTCTCCCTCGCTGTCGCCGCGTACCTGTCGTTGTATATCTGCTGCTGCATCGCTGCCGGGCTGGTGTTAACTTACATATTTATGTTTTTGCACCGGGACGCGAACGTGAACGTGATTGGAAAGGGAAGTGTGAAAGAGTCCTAATCGGAGTCCGTTGGTTGGCCACGACCCGTTAGGAGAGCCAGAGTCTTTTTTATTGTGTTTATCCCGCTGGAAGTTATCAAGTGAATATTAAAGAAAAAGCATTTACTATTTGTATCTAGGGTACGTATTGTGGTCGTAATATACTTATTTCTTTAATATATTTTTGCTTTATTGTAAAGTTAAATTAAAGTTTGTAGTCACTCCTTCTTAGTAAACCTCAGAATTCAAAAATAAAAAAAAATAAAGCGAATTAAGCTAAAGTGTAAAAAAAACTTAAGAAATGCAAGAAAAGGGAAAACCATATATTCAGTGAAGTGGAAAAAATAGAAAACAGAATCTATATGAATATAAAGATTTTTTTTTGCGTGTAAAATTTAATTTTATAACTCGTACATTTTTATTTCGTTTGAAAGTCAGTTCTTTAAATACCATAGGTACCATATACCATAAACACTAATTCTTTTACAGCAGACTTAAAGCAAAGATCGATCGAGGCTTATTTATTTATGTACATACACTGAAAATAATTTGACTTTTGTAGTGAGGAAATTTTGATAAATGATGTCACGTAAATACTTTATTCATCATTCTTCATACCACCAAAACAAACCTGAATTGATATGACATAAATTTCAATGTCCTACGTTAGGTATTTATCATAGCTCCCATACAACTGTAAAAAAAATCATATTCAACAATATAAATGTTCACATTTTTTTTTTAATTTTTAAGTGTTTTATTTTTAATTTACATTTTAACTAATGAATTTGTTTTCTATATATTATTCGCTACTATTATTCGGAATCTGAACATTCAGAATCATAATTTAAATGTGGGAAATTTATTAGAAGACCAGCAACAACTTTATCAAATTTAATAGATTTAACCGAATTTGTTGATATTTTAGAAAATGATGTTATTAGTGGATCAGAAGACACGAGTAATGCGTGCATAACATCTTCCATTGTATTAGATCTATTATTCTTTTGAGAATGATTCTCCCGTATATTCCGGAAATCCTTATTCCTGGCTTCCAGGGCTTCTTCAGACATCATGCCAATAGGAAGACCCACATGCTTTATGATGTCTGGGCACAAATCACCAAAATCCTTTTTAGGCCTACCAATATCTGACGTTGACGTGAAATTATATAAAATGAGCGGCATATCAATCCATTTCTGATTTTTTTCTCAAAAAACTTAGTGTTGTAATGGCAATCCTTCCATTTCACTGCAAGCCTGCTTACAAAATTACCTATTTTTTATTAATTTCTTTAATATCGTTGTCAGATATGTTTATGTTCTTAAAAATTGTGCAAAATACATATTCATTTAGCACCAACAATTTTCTTGATGCGACATTTTCGCCAAGCCACCTGCAAAACAGAACGCGCTTCGGGACTGACACTTCGCCTAAAAAGTGCAATAAGCTTAAGAGTTGGACGTAGTTGGTTATCATTTTGGCCATTTTCACATCACAAGAACTCACACTTTACATAACTACTAAAATAAGCTTGAAAACGATTGAATAACGTTAATTACAGTCCAATGAAAACAGTAAAACGCTCAAAAACAATTCTTGCTAAGTCAACTTACAAATAACACACATTTTTAAGCTGCACATCAAAAGACGGGCCACAAACATACAATTTGTATTTAGTAAATACCTTATTTTAAGGGAAACAAAAGTTATTTATATCAAAATAGTCAAATATATCACTTGTTTTGATAATTTAACACGAATCACAAATAACCTCAAATCTTTGTGTAGACACGTGCCGCAAATAAGTTAAGTGTCAAAGATCGGAGCCGATCAGAGATGCACTGAAAAGCTCATTAAAAAGCTTTGCAGAGTGTTGCCAAATGAATAAAATCAAAACTAAACGCAGTATTTATATTTAAAAAATATACTTTTATTTTATTATTATTGCCGCCTGGATTCGAGTTATGGCCGCGGTTGTTTTCTCTATACTGATTTCATACATTATTATTATAATTGTATCTGTTTTAGTTGTTGTAATTATTATACTTTATAGGGTCAGAAACGCTTCCTTCTACCTGTTACTCTACGAGTAACGGGTATAAAAACATGAAATGAAACAACTATATCAGAAGTCGTTTCCAGACTAAAAAGCAATCCCAATGGCGGAACTGTAGAAGTATCATCAGCTTAACTGATGAATCTACAGCAAACGCAACAAACGGCTAACCAATATACATACATCAGAAGTTGAGCAGATGACAAAAGCTCTTGAAAGTGCGTACATAACGAACGCCCTACCCCTTGGGGGCAGGCCAAACAAAGAACTGCACAATTGATAAGGTAAAACTTATCATGCAGGCCGGCACCTTCAACACCATGAATGATGTCATATCTAAATTCGTAAATTGTTGCACGGAAGCAAGTGGACAATCAAATACAGTCCCTTATTATAAAAACTATCCTTAGCGTGGAAGTTCTAGAGGTAACTTTCGTGGTCGTAATAATAATTACAACAACTAAAACAGTTACAATTATAATAATAATGGAAGAAATCAAGGCCACAATAATAACAATAATGTTAAAATTGCGTAGAATGCTCCGGGAAACGCACATCAGCCCTTAGCTACAGAGCAATAAACAGTAAAAAGGTTCATTCGATTAATCTAAATTAATAAATAATAAATTAATATTTTTGATTGATACTAGGGCAGATATATCTTTGTTAAAAGACGATTCTGACACTTTCGATATTATAAACACTCAGAACAAAATAAATATTCAGGGAAACAATCAAGGATTAATTCAATCTATTTCAATTTGTTTTCGATGACAAAACCCTGTTCTAAATTAACGCGTATGATTCTTGAATTAGAGGAATATAATTTTATAGTAGAGTAACTAAGAGGCAGAGATAATTTTGTATCCGATGCACTGTTACGGATAACAATAACAGAACAAAAAAACATACAAAATAAAATCCTGAAAGTCACTACCAGGTATCAAATTAAACAAAAATGCTGCGCAGAAAATGAAAAAAAAAATTGTCAATGCAACCTACAGACAAAGCATCTCAGCCCAACGTATGTATATGGAGTCAAAAACAATGACGAAGTACGAAAAGTAGTGAGCGTGCATATAACAGATTTGCTATGTTTCTTTAAACATGGTACGAGAATTATAGCAAGAATTGATATTGGTGATTTATAAACAAATGGAAATATTGTCATAGGCCAACTATGGCTTCAATACTTTGTCTTTTGTTTTAATACGACCCCCTCTATTGGGCATAATTGTTGTCCATACGAGTTAGTATTTGGTAAGAATAGTAATCTACCAAAATACTTTAATAGCATAACTAATAAATAACCTATGTATAACATAGAAGATTACGCTCAAGAAAGTAGATACAGATAAGAAGTAGCATACAAAAGAGCAAGAAATATGCTCGAATTAAATAAACAGAAAAAGAAGGAATATTATGATTTAAAAACTAGAAATATATCAATAGGAGATAAAGTTTTACTAAGATATGAAACACGTCATAAGCAATTTATATAATGGTCCGTATAAAGTAACGGAAATAGGAGAAGAAATAACGTTGTAATAGTTAAGGACAAAAACAAAAAACAGATAGTTCATAAAGATAGACTAAAACTTTTTATTACATAACCACACTTATTATGGCCATACATAGATAATAACACATATATAAATATTTTTGATATATATATATTTGATATATAAATATTTTTAATTATTTCATTTTCTTTAACGTTATTAAGTGAAATATCAAATATAGAAAAAAAAACACCGTACACAAAAAAAACAAGAGGAAACGCTAAGTCGAGTTCCGCGACTATAAGATACCCGTTACTGTTTTACACAATTTAAAAATTTAAATTTTACTAGTTAAAATTCCGCAAGCGCCACCTATTGTCGGAGAAAGAATGTTGAGTAACTGATAGTGACGTCACTGCCCATGTGGGTCCTAATAACCTAAATTTTTTCATTAATAGCCAAATAATGTTCCGATTTAAAAAATCTTTGGTAAATCGATAGATATTAACGAAAATAAGTTATACAAGGTCAAACGAAGGGATTCATAATAATATGGCGTGGCAGGATGAAAACTTGTGGCAAGTTGCAGTGGTATCTCTTAAATACATATTCTTAGGCAAAACTTTGTAGCTTCTATAGTTTCCGAGGTTTTTGCATTTTTGGTTTTCCGGGTTTTGTGGGCGTGGCTAGATGGGAAAAAATAAATTTGCACTTGGAGCATCATAAAAACCTACATGCTTAATCCGAACTTTCTATCTCTTATGTTTTTCGAGATATCAGCTTTTCTAGAAAATACGAAAACCGTCTTTTGAGCCTTGTGAGCGTATGGGGTGTGTGGCCGGATAGTAGTACTACTATAAGATGCGCTGGCATCTTAAGATTATACATTCTAGATTTCCTGAGATTTTAGCGATTTTAGTTTTTCACGATTTATTATCGTTAGAGTGGGCGTGGCAAGATGCTGTAATAAACTTGCGCTGCATAGAGACCTCAAGATCCTTCATGGTTCTTGTATCTCTTATAGTTCCTGAGATCTCTGCGATCCTACGGACATGGCTCTATCGTCATCGCTATTCATCATTATCAAGAATATATATACTTTGTTAGGCCAAAAACGCTTATAAGTTGGCTGCTCTGCCGCTGCACCAACAGATAACAAGCCATAGTTAAAGAGAACTTATGAACAGTCAATAAAAGAAGATCAAACCGAATCTTCTACTTAACTCAACTAACCGAATGGTCTACTCAACTTCGTTTGGATAATTCTACAAGGTTTCAGGTTTCCGGGCAGCACATGCCTTGTTAGGAAAGTAAATTTTTTAGACGATCGAGCACTGAAGTTACCTCCTCAGGATTTCCTAGAAATTGCAAGAGGAAATGCGTACCCTCTAATGCACAAGAACACGATGAAAACGAAGAGAGCTAAAATTTGCGATCTCGAAATGTAAGTTTTGGGGAAGGACAGGAAGTGTATCGAAGAAATTTTAGGCAAGTCTGTTTCCAGTCCGGCTACAACTCTAAGTTTGGACCGTCTGTTGTGAAATGTAGGGTTCAAAATAAATTGGGAAGCGCGTATTACTAGTTAAGAGATTTGCAAGGAAAATTGATAGGCATCATGTCAAAGATATCCGACTATAGCACCTCTTCACTCGGTATCAGTCTAGGGTACCAGGAAGGGAATATCCTGGCTTGATTGTTTCGGGCCTTTGAAGCAGCGATGAAGACTCACGTTTCAAAAAGTAGATCGGTTTTTTTATGTGGTAATTGACTGATATTTAGTGTGGGAGCTTTTTTCCCTTAACCTTACCGAATTGCACGCTGATCCGTTCTCATCCTTTTCTTTCGTAACCGTCGTAGAGTGCAGACGCACTTTAAGTTTACACTCCGGGAGAGTGTAAGGGCGGCATCCCGCAAGTGTTAAGCTAGTTAAATAGCCCAGCTAGTTTCCGAATCATTTGGATGTTATTATTTATTAGTTATTTTTTTTATTGGAATGTATTGTCGAATGCACATATATCGAGCACCAACTGTTCCAATGGTACTAAAAGGGTATGTGTGGTGATCACAACAGTTTATACAAGTTATAACCGGACATGGCCAGAGGGACTATTCTCCCAAATATCACCTATGTACTTAGCTAAGTAGTTGCCAAAGTTGTTTCTTTGGTTCCTGGTTCTTAGTTGACTCGTCTCTTCCCGCCTTGCCCTAGGTTTTTCTATTTACGAGTTACGTTACAAATAAAACAGTGATCGTTTCAATACGTTATAAAGGTTTTATTCGCTGAGATCAAAAGCCGTCTTCTTGAGTCAGGGCGCTTGCGAAACTGACAGTCGGCGAGCGAATTGCCTCTGGCAGAATGCCGCCGTCGTTCTGTCGCTGCGCTGTCGCTTTCCCGTTTGGTCTCTCCCTCGCTGTCGCCGCGTAGCTGTCGTTGTATATCTGCTGCTGCATCGCTGCCGGTCTCATGTCTCGGCGGCCGCATTATTGTACCATAAACACTAATTCTTTTACAGCAGACTTAAAGCAAAGATCGATCGAGGCTTATTTATTTATGTACATACACTGAAAATAATTTGACTTTTGTAGTGAGGAAATTTTGATAAATGATGTCACGTAAATACTTTATTCATCATTCTTCATACCACCAAAACAAACCTGAATTGATATGACATGAATTTCAATGTCCTACGTTAGGTATTTATCATAGCTCCCATACAACTGTAAAAAAAATCATATTCAACAATATAAATGTTCACATTTTTTATTTAATTTTTAAGTGTTTTATTTTTAATTTACATTTTAACTAATGAGTTTGTTTTCTATATATTATTCGCTACTATTATTCGGAATCTGAAGATTCAGAATCATAATTTAAATGTGGGAAATTTATTAGAAGACCAGCAACAACTTTATCAAATTTAATAGATTTAACCGAATTTGTTGATATATTAGACAATGATGTTATTAGTGGATCAGAAGACACGAGTAATGCGTGCATAACATCTTCCATTGTATTAGATCTATTATTCTTTTGAGAATGATTCTCCCGTATATTCCGGAAATCCTTATTCCTGGCTTCCAGGGCTTCTTCAGACATCATGCCAATAGGAAAGACCCACATGCTTTATGATGTCTGGGCACAAATCACCAAAATCCTTTTTAGGCCTACCAATATCTGACGTTGACGTGAAATTATATAAAATGAGCGGCATATCAATCCATTTCTGATTTTTTTCTCAAAAAACTTAGTGTTGTAATGGCAATCCTTCCATTTCACTGCAAGCCTGCTTACAAAATTACCTATTTTTTATTAATTTCTTTAATATCGTTGTCAGATATGTTTATGTTCTTAAAAATTGTGCAAAATACATATTCATTTAGCACCAACAATTTTCTTGATGCGACATTTTCGCCAAGCCACCTGCAAAACAGAACGCGCTTCGGGACTGACACTTCGCCTAAAAAGTGCAATAAGCTTAAGAGTTGGACGTAGTTGGTTATCATTTTGGACATTTTCACATCACAAGAACTCACACTTTACATAAATACTAAAATAAGCTTGAAAACGATTGAATAACGTTAATTACAGTCCAATGAAGACAGTAAAACGCTCAAAAAATAAACAAATAACACACATTTTTAAGCTACACATCAAAAGACGGGCCACAAACATACAATTTGTATTTAGTAAATACCTTATTTTAAGGGAAACAAAAGTTATTTATATCAAAATAGTCAAATATATCACTTGTTTTGATAATTTAACACGAATCACAAATAACCTTAAATCTTTATGTAGACACGTGCCGCAAATAAGTTAAGTTTCAAAGATCGGAGCCGATCAGAGATGCACTGAAAAGCTCATTAAAAAGCTTTGCAGAGTGTTGCCAAATGAATAAAATCAAAACTAAACGCAGTATTTATATTTAAAAAATATACTTTTATTCTGCTAGATTTTAGATTGGATCCACTGTGCGCTGCCGCTCTTCCGTTTTGTCTCTCCCTCGCTGTCGCCGCGTAGCTGTCGGTGTATAACTGCTGCTGCATCGCTGGCGGTCTCATGTCTCGGCGGCCGCATTATTGTAGCCCCGAAAGCCGAGAGGGTTGAAGGGAAGGGGGCGCTTGGCCGGTGTTAACTTACATATTTATGTTTTTGCACCGGGACGCGAACGTGAACGCGATTGGAAAGGGAAGTGTGAAAGAATCCTAATCGGAGTCCGTTGGTTGGCCACGACCCGTTAGGAGAGCCAGAATCTTTTTTATTGTTATCAAGATAATATTAAAGAAAAAGCATTTACTATTTGTATCTAGGGTACGTATTGTGGTCGTAATATACTTATTTCTTTAATATATTTTTGCTTTATTGTAAAGTAAAATTAAAGTTTGTAGTTACTCCTTAAGCTAAAGTGTAAAAAAAAGTTAAGAAATGCAAGAAAAGGGAAAACCTTATATTCAGTGAAGTGGAAAAAATAGAAAACAGAATCTATATGAATATAAAGATTTTTGTTTTTGCGTGTAAAATTTATTTATTTATCTCCTACATTTTTATTTCGTTTGAAAGTCAGTTCTTTAAATACCATAGGGTTAAAAACACTAATTCTTTTACAGCAGACCTAAAGCAGAGATCGATCGAGGCTTATTTATTTATGTACATACACTGAAAATAATTTGACTTTTGTAGTGAGGAAATTTTAATAAATGATGTCACGTAAATACTTTATTCATCATTCTTCATACCACCAAAACAAACCTGAATTGATATGACATGAATTTTATTTATATGATTTAAGAACATGAATTTGGTTATTACCTAATACGTTAGCAAATTAATAGTACCCGAACAGTATCATCTCAAACCTCACAGAGAAAAGACGTGTTACAATTGAGCTCTCGTAGTCTACCTACCAACAATCAAACACAACAACTAACAACTGCTTATCGAAAAAAAAAAAACAAGTGCGTAAAACAAAATAGAAAAAAAACAAAAATAAAAACAACTAACTCAAAATCCAAATGCCGGGCGTCAGCCCGAAAAAAACTACAACAATGGACAAACCACCGGACATAATGGTACATCAATGTATAGCAAAAACCCAGGCGAACGAAAATTCATTATTATTAACGGACCAGACAAATCCCTCAAAAATGTTAACCCTTTTATACTTAAAAAAACGATTGACTTTACATGGTATGGTGAGGTGCAGTCTTGCAAAAACACTCGTGCCGGATACATTTTGATGAAAACTAAAAACACTTTACAAGCAAGCAAATTACTTAAATTAAACAAAATTTGCAAACATTGAAGTAACTGTCTCTGAACACAAAACCCTAAATTTCTATAAAGGAGTAATAGATTGCAACCTACTTCGCAACATAAGCGAATCAGAAATATTAGACGAACTAAAACCACAAAAAGTCACCAAAGTTCGAAACATTTAAAAAAAAAGCGATCAATCCACTACTGAACCTGGTCTAATCATTATTACATTTGCTGCAATTACCCTCCCAGAATATCTTAAGATTGGATACGAAAAAATACGGGTACCCCCATATATCTCGATGCCCTTAAGGTGCTTTGGACACCCAACTCCAACCTGTAAGAACCCTAATGAACTTTGTAGGAACTGCTCTGATAAAATTCATACAGAGATAAATGAGACATACACTATGAAAAAACCTGCATTAACTGAATAAACATCGCCGATACCGACTCCAAACACAGCCCACTAGACCGCAACTTTCCAACATTCAAAAAACCACAAGAACTAACAAACATTAAAATTACAGAAAAAGTCGATCACAAAACAGCACTTACAATATACCACACTCGCCATAACCACCCACTTTCAATAAGCTTCACCTCAATTGTATCAAAACAACAACATCAACACTCAGCAATTAGAATATAAACGCGCAAGATACCCGCCAAAGCAAACCACCTACATCTTACGACGACATCTTAACCAACACCCACACAAGACGTACACTAACTCGAACAACAACCCAATCTTCACTTGAACACATGGACACAGACACATGGATTTCGAAACTCCCACTACCTCCAAGCATATTACAAGCGTAAAAACACAGGACCTAAAACTCAGAATTTTCTCTAACGACAAAAACAATACACTAACTACAAACCTAAAACCCACGAAAGCTAATCAAGCGAAAAATAAATAAGGCAGACCCAGCAGTAGACAACAAATAGGCACAAATCATCTACCCCCTCCACAACAACCAATCAAACTTTAAAATGACCATGAAAATGTTGGAATGGAATATGAACGGATACCTTAACAACTACTGCGAACTTCAATTAATCATTAAAAAACACCTACCTCTTTTATTAGCATTACAAGAAACTCATATAAAATACCTCAATGTACCAATACCTGTTAATTACTCCCTAATAGAAAAAAACTCCTCATCGTCACACGGAGGCGTAGCCATCCTGGCTCATAAATCTCTGCAAACCAAAGAAATAACCCTAAACGATGACTTTGACGCAGTATGCTTAGAAGTAACCTCGAAAATCAAATTCAGACTTATTTCGGCAAAAATCGCTTCAAACACATCGTTCTCATTACAAAACCTTCAGGCTGTATTAGACAACTCTCCCACACTCACAATTGTCACTGGTGACTTCAGCGGCTGGCACAAAAACTGGGCCTCAAAGCAAAACAATACTAGAGGGAAAATACTAGAGAAATACATAACACAATCTAACTACATTCTTCTAAACACATTTCAGCACACACAACTCACTAACAATGTCGATTTGACTTTCGGCAGCCCACTCCTTATTTGCCATGCTAACAGAAAACTTCTCTTCGCAACGACCACCAAGCACAAGCATAAACACAGAAGCTGCAATAATACCAATAATTATTCTTTCGAGCGATCACAAGGCAATACCTCAAATACATGCAACGGGTAAATCTCATAATGTACCAATCTCAAAAAACTACGAGACGATAAAATGAATTAATGGAACGAGCTAAGAAGAGACATATCTACGAAAAACATTGTACAGTACAAAAGGGCAAATCCCCTATTTAAACTAACACTCAAACAAATTGAAAAACCAAGCATTAACAAATTCACATCCCAAATCTCACCGGACAGCCAACCCAAAACGATCTGGAGCAACATCCGACGCTTTTGCGGCATTAACCCTCAAAAACACATATACTGTATATTCAACCCATCCACAAAACAAAACACTAATAAAAAAGTTGAAATTGCTCAACACTTCTGCCAAAATTACTCAGAAACCTCCCTCGACAACAATTTTTTAAGTACCTTTATTAATCACAAACAAACGTCACTCAGCAATACTATTCATCTCTCACATATTCCTAGCAAAAGAGCAACCGAAATAGATAAACCTATAACTGCAATAGAGTATTCAGCAGCATTAACCACATTAAAAGGAAACACACCAGGACTTGACAGAATCAACTACACAATGATAAAAAACCTGGTTAAAACAACCGTCCTCCAGACGGGCCCAGAACTGTATCATGTGGCGATCTGCGCCGACGAAGTTGGTCGCGTTGTCGCACCACACCTTCTCCGGGATCCCGCGGCGATTACAAACCTTTGAAAAGCTAATGAAAAAGCATCAGTGGTGAGGTCAGACACTTACTCTAAGTGGACCGCTTTGGACGCAAGGTTGTGCTATATGGTCCAAAAAAGCGTAGAGCTCGAAGTCTGATGGCAAGTTCCCTGTACTGTTCTGTCCCCTTGTATGGTAGTCAAATACATTGGTAGATGGACTCCCAGGCAATGCAAACACTAACAGATAAATTCACAAAATTCACGTTTTTTATATATATAATGCACATATGGAAATGGTGTCCCGCGTTAGATACCGACGTGCGTGTTCTTTCGCTTGCCGAAGTCGACTGACTCCGCCCTTTCCCGCTCTCGTTCTCGCGATCCCACGCATCGATCCAAAGTCCGAGAGCGATCAGCTGATCGCTGCCCCCTTCCAGCTTCCAGCACACTGGGACAAGCAGTTAACTTAATATGCCGCCCGCCAATGCTAGACCTAGCATGAGAAACCTTCGCTTGTCCGGTTCATCCTGGTTGTGGGGTATAATATCTAGCATGGAAAAGTAAACAAGAAGTGTGCGCAAGAAGCAAGTCATTTATTAATCAGGGGGGCAAGTAACGGCGCTTATGACCGGCTTGGCAGCGGACAAAGTTTCGACACCGAACGCTGCAACCGGCCTTGGTTGGCTTTAAGCGTAACAACCAGGACCAACGTATCCGTCCCCGGGTGTAGCTCGACGGCGCGCCCCAGTAGCCATTGGGACGGCGGAAATTGGTCGTCCTTGATGATGACGAGGACGTCAAGTCATTCAGCCACGCGGCACCACTTGGGCGTCTGCTGTAGATGTGCTAGCCAGTCCCGACTCCAAGCCTTTCAGAAATGACGTACCATTACCTGCTGGATCAGGAACTGTTCTCCGAAGGACTTAGATTGTGGGCGAAACTCAGGAGGAGCATGCAGCAAGTCACCAATCAAGATATGAGCCGCCGTGAGCACCTCTAGGTCGCCTGCGTCCGCTGTGGGAGAGTAAAGCGGCCGCGAGTCGAGACATGCTTCTATGCTTATAAGCACCGTAGCCAACTTCTCTTAGGTGAGCCGTCGATCCGCAATGACCATATTCAGGTGATGTTTCACCGACTTCACGATAGCCTCCCACAGCCCCTAAAATTGGGCGACTGAGGAGGATTAAAGTGCCACGTCGTCCGTTGTGACTTGAGCTTGGGGGTTATATACTGATCGTAATCTTCTTCGAAGAACTTCTTCATTAGATTGTCTGCCCCCACAAAATTGGTCCCGTTGTCACTGTAAAGGTGCTGCACCATCTTTCTCCTCCCGGTGAATCTATCCAGCGCCAGTAAAAAATGTTCAGTGAAAGGGCCTGCCACCGCTTCCAAGTGCACTGCCTTTGTTGCAAGGCAAATGAAAACAGCTTGGAGAGCCACCCCCTCACTCGCGAGATGCCTTCTGACAAGATCGGTGACAAGCTCAAAAGCTTACTTCGCGCAGGTAGCCGTTTACTGCCCTTACAGCAGCCAAATCCTTTGGGAACAATTCCCGCTGCACGATGCGCACTATTGCCACTAGAGCGCCTCTCCACTTTGTCGGCAGCATTGTGAATGAACCGGAACGCATAGGTCGTGACTCGTACACCCCGGCTAAAAGTAGAAAATCTGCAAACGAACGACGGAAGCGGGACTGCGTAGTGAACGCGTACTTTGGCCGCCTTTGCTCTAGTGCGGCATCGCTAGTGTCGAGCCCTTCAATTCACCTGCCTCCATTGCGAGGGCGAAGAATGATTCAGAATGAGTGATGTTTCCGTACAGCCAGTGTTAAAGAATTGTGGCATCCATCCAAAGGAAAGACTCGATGGGTATGTCGCTTAGTCACTTAGCCGAAGTAAGCCATTTCACCAACTTCACGGAGTAACCCTTGACTTCAAGGCCAGCAGTGAGCTATAGCACGCTCTGTAAACGCACTCGAGCCTTTGGTAGACCGTAGCCGCATAAGATGTCGATGAACCGTCACAGAACGCGTGAGGCTTAGCTGACACTATGCATCCAGGGGAATAATAAGTTATTAATCCATCGGTCTATGCTTATATCGTCAGCAACCCATCCGTTCTACGAGGGCGTCAGGAACCTCGTCGTCCCACTCCAGCGCCGACTGAGTGCCATCCGCACGCACTTTCTTTGCCATGGTTACCTCCTTTAAAATCAGCTTTCCCACGATGATGACTGGTGCAATGAGACCCCGTGGATCGAACAGCCTAGCTATGCTCGATAAAATCATCCCTTTGGTGAACTTAGCTGAAATCTCAAAATTGACCTGAAATTTAAAACAGTCCTTATTCGGGAGCCAATACATCCCTAACGCCTTAATAGGATCCGTAGTGTTCCAGTTTAAAGGAGTCCGGCTGCACTGATGCTTCGCAGGAATCGAGAGCAAGAGACTGGACTCGTTGCTAGACCATTTCCGCAACTCCATGCACGCGGATTTTATTGCACCCAATACTTGTGTCCGCTTGTCCCTTTCCTCCTCCAACGTGTGACCTCTGGAAAGAATGTCATCCACATATATTTCGCTCATCAACACCTCTTCTGCATTGGGAAACGAACGCCGCTCGTCCTTCGCCAACTGCTAGATGACCCTGGTGGCAGTGAAGTGTGCAGATGCCGTCCCAAAGGTTAGCGTTGACAAGGCGAAAACGCTGATGGACCCATCCGCCGCCCGCCATAAAATCCGCTGGTATTTGGCGTCTTCCAAATAAACATCTATACAGCGATACATCTTCTGGATATCCGCTGCAAAAACGAAAAGCCAATTTAGTACAACATGTGAAATGTCGTTCTGAAGGGCAGGCCCAGTCCACAGCACGTCGTTTAAGGATCTTCCGTTGCTAGTCCTTGCGCAGGCGTTGAAAACGACTCTTTGTTTAACCTTCTTAAAAACCGCATAATGCGGCAGTACGCAAGAAGCCACATGCCTACCCGTAGAAGTTCGCATCAATGAACTGCTTTCACTGCCCACCGCCGGCGCTATTTGCTTGAGAGCAAAGTACTCCTCGATCTCCTTGACATTTTTGTTCCACCAGTGCTCCAGTGAAATGTTTATATGGCAAGATCGCCATGAACATATGCCCTCTTATGTGAGAAGCGCGAGGGGTATGCACATGCGGTCCGTTCGTGCAATTATGCCAACGCTAGCACTTTCTGCGAGTGGCCTATGCCATAGCGATCGGCCACTTGGGGCTTATGACCGGGACCATGAATTATGTAAACACTGCAACAAAGTGTTACAGTGCGTACCCTTTAAGATCTCGGAACAGTGGGTATTCAACATTAGTACATACTACATCTCCCTCTTTTTGAAAAATAACGTAATATTATGAAGTTATTTTAATAATAATTTTTATTTAGTAAATATTTGTGTGTGAAACTATGCATGGCCATACTAAGTACAATTTATGAAATAAAGATTTTTAATCTATTTTTATGAACTGCTTGTTTCTTACTCTTATTATTTGTTATTACTATGTTATCTCTATCTCTCATTTCCGTTACTTTATACGGACCTGTGTATTTAGGATCTAACTTATGACCTGTCTCGTTTTTTAGTAAAACTTGATCATCTACTGATATATCTATATTTCTTACTTTCTGATCATATAGTAGTTTATTTCTATTCTTATTTGCTTCTAACATAACTCTAGCTCTTTTATAAGCTACCTCTAATCTATATTTACTCTCCTTAGCATAGTCATCTTTATTATATATTGGTTCCACGCTATCTATGCTATGAAAGTGTTTCGGTATATTACTTGTTTTACCAAATACTAGCTCATATGGACAATAAGTATGTGCCATAGAGGGGGTCGTGTTGAATCAAAAGACAAAATATTGAAGTCATACATCCGGTTTTATCAACCGATATGTAAGATCGTATATACTCATTAAAAGTTCTATGACTTCTTTCTATTGTTCCAACTGTGTGGTGGTGGTGTGCTGTAGATGTTATGTTTTCAATTTTCAAATATTTGCACAAGTCATTTATAATTGAATTTTTGTATTCTGTTCCCAAGTCCGTAATGAACGTCTTCATTGGACCGTACTTCAGAATAAATGATTCGAAAATTGCTTTAGCGGGGGTATTTGCGTTTTTATTTGCAACTGGTATGGCAACTAGATATTTTGTTAAATCACATATTAACGTGACTACATATTCATTGCCATTTTCTGATTTTGGTAGTGGACCAACAGTGTCCACTATTACTCTGTCGAAAGCGTTTATTGGTGTATCGGTTATTGTTAAAGGAGTCTTTGTATGTGATGTAATTTTTGACTTCTGACATTTATGTCATTTTCTTACGTACTCAGTTATATCTTTAGACATACCTTTCCAGTAATAGTGTCTTCTTACTTTGGCCAAAGTTTTTGATATGCCAGTGTGACCTCCTTGAATTGGATCATCATAAAATTTAGACAGAATAGCTTCTTTGTCTTTTAGACTTTTTATTTGGGTCACCGGGTTGAGTAGAGCTACTCTTAATGTTTTTAATATTTTATTGCCCATTAATTTGAAATTATCTATTCAAGTATATTCAAAGATATTTTCCCACGGTGCCACTTTGAGTTGGCTGATTTTATTTATACCGGCTTGCAGTTCAAGCCTTTGGAAAAATTGACCTAAGTCTAGAGTTCCATTGGTATATAAATCGCTAACATCATATCTTGCAGTAATTTTCCTGCAATGTTTAAATAGGCATAACATATCTTTTACATGCAATGTCACTACTTTACGTACTTCGTCATTGTTTATGACGTCGTATACGTTGGGCTTAGAAGCTTTTTCAATAGTTTGTTAAGGCAATTCTATTTCTTTATTTTCCGCGCGGATTTTCTGTCTATTTTGATATCTTGTAGTGACTTTATTGATATTTCCAGTTATGTTTTGTAGATCTTTGATGATTATTTTTAATAACGCATCAGCTTCAAAGTTATCTTTTCCCTTCAGATATTCCACAGTGAAATTAAATTCTTCCAGCTCAAGTCGCATGCGCGTTAGCTTAGAGCTTGGATTAATCATTGAAAACAGGTAAGTTAAAGGTCTATGATCAGTCTTGACAGTGAAATGTCTACCATAAACATATGGTCTGAAATAAAATATTGCCTAATGAATTGCTGTCATTCCTTGTTCTGTTATACTTTTATTACTTTCGCCCTTAGTAAACGATCTTTGATGCATAAGCAACTGGAAGTTGAAGTCCATCATGGTTTTGGGTTAAAACAGCTCCACATGCTTGCTTACTTGCATCCAGCAAAACTATTTGCTGAAATCTGGGTAATGTAATAAGTTCGGATTTATTAATGCCGATTTAATATGTTCGAAGGCATTCTGGCAATCAATTTTCCATTCGAATTTAACATCATTTTTACATAATCTTGTTATGTGACGAGAATATTCTGTAAAATTTTTTATGAAACGTCTATAATAATTGCAAAATGCAACGAATCTTCTAGCGCTGTCCGCATCATGAGGGACTGGGTAATCTTTATGACGTCGTATTTATTGTCCTCTGGGAAGATTCCTTTATCAGAGCATTTATGTCCCAGAAAAGTGACTTCAGGAATGAAAAATGAGCATTTTTCAGGATATAACTATAACTTGTATTCCCAACATTTCTCAAAAACATCAGTTAAGTTTTTAAGCATATGTTTTTCGAAACAACCTATAACTATTAAGTCACCCATATAAAGGAATGCTTGGGAAGGTTATAATCCAGAGAATGCAATAGTCATCATCCTCTAAAATGAATTAGAGGTAATGACTAATCAAGTGAAACGATACGAGCCATTGCTCGTTGAAAATGTCGTTATATCTCGTGAACTTTTTTCAAGTTCAATTTGATGAAAGCCAGACATGAAGTCCAGACACGAGAAATATTTCGCTCTTCCTAGGTGATGCAAAATATCATCAATTCTGTATGTTAATTTTATCCTTTTGACTATGTGGACTCCTATAATTTTTTATGTAAACCGGTTCTTCATCCTTCAACCTTAGCTTTTGCTTGTAAAAATTGTTTGTAGTTATTGATTCGGTTTCGAGTCCGAATATATCACAGTACTGTACACAGTAGACACAGTTGACAATTGAATTTCTTTATGAAATCAGTGCCTATTTTTCCATCACATGGTATTGCGATATGCAAATCAACTATATGAAAATCGTGTGGAATTATACATTTATCTGTCTGTATCTCGAGGGAAGTTAAGCCTTTTGATTGAATTAGCTCTTGGCCTATGCCTTGAATTTATCTTTTATTATATTTCTGAATATCACGAAGGATATAAGAATTTTCTTTTAGAATTGATATGTCTGCACCAGTGTCAATTAAGAATACAAGTTTTCTGTTGGTTTCTGTATTCGTAAAGTTTACAAATATATTAAGACTAAGATTGATGGTGTGAACATTGTGGTTACTCTTGAGTATCTAAGGGTGAGTGTTTCCCGAATTATTCTGGGCAATTCTCACAGAATTGTTTGTATTATTGTTACTGTGGCCTCGATTCGAGTTGCCACGGCCTCTTGAGTTTCCTCTATATTGGCCTCGTCCATTACTTTTATAGTTGGAACTGCTGTAGTTGTTGTAATTATTATTACGACTACTATAGTTTCATCTAAAGTTTTCACGTCCGCGGTTTCCACCACGCTGTGAATAATTTTTGAAATAAAGGACAGTATTATGTTGTCCAGTTGCTTCCGTGCAACTGTTGACGTGTCATTCATTGTGTTGAAGGTGCCAGCCTGCATGATAAGTTTTACCTTTTCAATTGCGCAGTTCTTAGTCATTGCCTTGACGGCATGCTGAGTGGAATAATTCCTTGCCAATTCTAGTGATAGTCCATCTGATATGTATGCTCCTTCTAAGGCTTTCGTCATCTGCTCAACCTCTTGTGTGTATTGGTTTGCAGTTTTGTTGCGTTGCTGTAGGTTCATCAGTTTTGCTGATTTGCAATACTTCTACAGTTTCGCCTTTGACGTTGCCTTTTAGTCTAGAAATCCCCTCGGAAATCGTTGTTTCGTTTCCTATTAGATTTTTAGCGGCACCCTTTAGTTTTGTTTTTATTATGGAGACTGCGAGTTGTTCGTGCTCGCCCTTTATTGCCTCTTCTATTTCTAACGCATCCACAAAACTTGTTAGATTTTCCGCTTTACCATCGAAATCTGGTATCAGCTAGGAAGCTGTATTTATGAAATCAATATTGGATTGTGCCATTGTGGTAAGGTTGCTTGTCTTTATTTTGGGGTATACCTTATTCTGGGTCAGGTGGAGTGTCTACTGCTATGGGCGTGTTTAGAACATTCGGTATTACTATTTCTAAACTGAATTTTTGTTTAACCGATATTAAATTAGATCGTAGTCGTATTAGAAGTTTAGATACCTGAGACAAATGATCTTGATTCAATCTCTCCCTGTGACCATGTATTAGTATTCGCGCTTCGTTAAAGTTCTCTACTAATATCTCAACATGTTTTCTAACTGTGTTCTTCTGGTTTGGTCTATTCTGGGTTAGTGACTTATACGATTTGTCAAAATTAGTTTTGATATTGTTTATTTCTTTATACAATTCATTCCAATCCATTAAACCATGGGCATTGTGCTTAGCTTAGCCATTTTTTTTAAATTAAATATGTATACAATTATTATAATATTATTCGATTACACTTTGTTTATGACATTGGCAGTGGAATCCAAAGTCATTTTTGTGGGTGGTACATATACCTTTATGTTATAATTTGGAATATAATTATTATTGTTTTCTATTGAGGATTTGCTTATTGCATTACCTCTCATCTATCTTTACAGATTTCTACCTATTGTTTTGCATAGCTTTACGGGCTACACGACTAATTGGGCAGAGATGGTTCCGCTAAATTTTACAATTTATATTATGTTATATAAAAAAAAATATGCATCGCAGTGCAACAAAATGTTACAGTGCGTACCCTTTAAGAACTCGGTACAGTGGGTATTCAACATTAGTGCATACTACACCAGGCTGCTCGACAGACGCCGTTCCAACTAAAAGAACCTATTTAGCGCCATCTGATGCAATCTTCCCAGAACCAAAGTTGAATCGATGTATGTTTTGAAGTGCAACCGTACCACGTAACGGCAATCCGATCGAAGCGTATGTGCCTTCTGAAAAAAGGACTAACCAGAGGTCCACCTCCTATGTTAAGGAACGGTCCGAAACGGCCTCAACCTCGCAGAAACGCTTGAGAAATGCAATGTAAGTGTTCTGAGCTATATGCTCGCCGTGCAGCCCAATCCTGGTGTCCGGTAAAATGATTTGCGCCAACAGGTCGACACCCAAAATGAGATCGATTCGCTTCGATCGTGAGAAGTTCGGATCCGCCAGCGGGATCCTTCGTAACTGGCCCAACGTTGAGGCATGAAGTTGCAACCCGGAAGTAACCAAATTGAAAACATACGCGGAATCAACATCTACTGAAAAGTCAGGGTTAACATTAAAATGGATTTTAAAATTGACAGTATACTTGCACCGACGACCGCCCAAAAAACCCATCCCAAAAATAGATGCCCGGGTGCTAGATCGCTTCAGATGCAAGGACTGTACCACGTGCTCCGAGACATTGGTTGCCTCCGATTCTTGGTGGATCAGGGCGTTTATGATAGCGCGCAGTCCGTTCCCCACGGTAATACGAGCAGTGGCGAGAAGGAGATTTGACAAGATGTGCTGGGGTTCTGGTCTGTCGTTGGCTGCCTGCGCTGTTGAGATATGTTCTCCCTGTCTGGTTGCTTGTCTCGCTAGGAGTATCAGAATCTGAGTAACTATCTCTATCTGTGTATACCGCTGGAATAGTAAGATTATTTAAATCTTCCTCTTCTATTTTGGGGTATACCTGATTCTGGGTCAGGTGCATTGTCTACTGCTATGGGAGTGTTTAGAACATTCGGTATTACTATTTCTAAACTGAATTTTTGTTTAACCGATATTAAATGAGATCGTAGTCGTATTAGAAGTTTAGATACCTGAGACAAATGATCTTGATTCAATCTCTCCCTGTGACCATGTATTAGTATTCGCGCTTCGGTAAAGTTCTCTACTAATATCTCAACATGTTTTCTAACTGTGTCTATTCTGGGTTAGTGACTTATACGATTTGTCAAAATTAGTTTTGATATTGTTTATTTCTTTATACAATTCATTCCAATCCATTAAACCATGGGCATTGTGCTTAGCTTAGCCATTTTTTTTAAATTATATTTGTATACAATTATTATAATATTATTCGTTTACACTTTGTTTATGACATTGGCAGTGGAATCCACTGTTTTTATATCCAAAGTCATTTTTGTGGGTGGTACATATACCTTTATGTTATAATTTGGAATATAATTATTATTGTTTTCTATTGAGGATTTGCTTATTGCATTACCTCTCATCTATCTTTACAGATTTCTACCTATTGTTTTGCATAGCTTTACGGGCTACACGACTAATTGGGCAGAGATGGTTCCGCTAAATTTTACAATTTATATTATGTTATATAAAAAAAAATATGCATCGCAGTGCAATCAAAAAAATTATGCAACGCAGTGCATGGGTTAATCCTGCGTCCTCTGCTGCGATGTTTCTTCTGATGCTCCTTCCGGTCCGCGTCAGCTGGTCGTCGCCGGCATGGCTATGCTGACGCTCCCTCGAAGGCGCAGGTGGCGGTCGTGCCTCCCACGCTTTGTATCTGCTGCTGTTGTCTTGGGCCTATGGGGTCAGGCGATGCCGGTGCTGGCTTCGCACAGGCAACTTTTCCCACGGAGGTGTAAGGGGCGGATGGCCTCTCACACTAGTTGTTTTTTCCTGTGCATGTGTGTAGTGCACACTTCTTAGTGGCCCTGGGCAGTCGGCCGGGCAACGGTCCTCCCTCCTCCGTATTTCCTTATGTGATGGAGGTTTAGTATTTTTGTCGTTTATTAATTTTGTAACTGGGTGAGTTGTGACTGGTGTCTTGGGCTTTTTTATACTTGACTTCAGAAAGTCAAGTTCACTTTGCAGCTTTACAGCTGTGGCCCATGGGTGGGGTAGAATGTTTGTATATAATAGCCACTTCAAGTGCGCTATTCTTTTTTGTATTTTGTTTTTTATACCATCCCGACCCATCACCCTCTACTCACTCAGATTTAATTTTTATATATATATTCCGAAGATTGCCGGATCGCAGGAGACACACTCCATAACACCTCTTTTTCAGCTTCGAGCTCCCCCGGTCGACATCCTCGTGGTATCCGTGGTTGAGTCAGGACACTTGGTTTTATTTCATAATTTTTACAACACTTTATTTGATTGCTAGAGCAGCCTTAATGCCGCTCCCAACGTCCAGTTGTTTCTCACGCCGTTGTTATATCCAGATCCAGATCCAAGTCCAGGTCCTTTGGACCAATGTCACGTTCGCCATGAATTATAAAACAAACTTGTTGTACTTGGTTTATTCTTTATTTCAGGGAGCAGCAGAGGTGCCGCTCCAAGGCTTGAATTTATTGTGTCTTTACAATATTCTTTTAAGTCTAATTAAGGCTAAGTCCCGTTGCTGCGCTGCTCGCAGGCGGCGGCATAGAGACGGCTATCTATGTCTTATGTAGATAAACATATGCCCTCTTATGTGAGGAGCGCGAGGGGTATGCACATGCGGTCCGTTCATGCAATTATGCCAACGCTAGCACTTTCTGCGAGTGGCCTAAGCCATAGAGATCGATTCATATTTCGGCCACTTGGGGTTTATGACCAGGACCATGAATTATGTAAACACTGCAACAAAATGTTACAGTGCGTACCCTTTAAGAACTCGGTACAGTGGGTAATCAACATTAGTGCATACTACACCAGGCTGCTCGACAGACGCCGTTCCAACTAAAAGAACCTATTTAGCGCCATCTGATGCAATCTTCCCAGAACCAAAGTTGAATCGATGTATGTTTTGAAGTGCATTCGTACCACGTAACGGCAATCCGATCGAAGCGTATGTGCCTTCTGAAAAAAGGACTAACCAGAGGTCCCCCTCCTATGTTAAGGAACGGTCCGAAACGGCCTCAACCTCGCAAAAACGCTTGAGAAATGCAATGTAAGTGTTCTGAGCTATATGCTCGCCGTGCAGCCCAATTCTGGTGTCCGGTAAAATGATTTGCGCCAACAGGTCGACACCCAAAATGAGATCGATTCGCTTCGATCGTGAGAAGTTCGGATCCCCCAGCGGGATCCTTCGTATATGGCCCAACGTTGAGGCATGAAGTTGCAACCCGGAAGTAACCGAATTGAAGACATACGCGGAATCAACATCTACTGAAAAGTCAGGGTTAACATTAAAATGGATTTTAAAATTGACAGTATACTTGCACCGACGACCGCCCCCAAAACCCATCCCAAAAATAGATGCCCGGGTGCTAGATCGCTTCAGATGCAAGGACTGTACCACGTGCTCCGAGACATTGGTTGCCTCCGATCCTTGGTGGATCAGGGCGTTTATGACAGCGCGCAGTCCGTTCCTCACGGTAATACGAGCAATGGCGAGAAGGACATTTGACAAGATGTGCTGGGGTTCTGGTCTGTCGTTGGATGCCTGCGCTGTTGAGATACGTTCTCCCTGTCTGCAGGTGCACTCGGAGTCGGCATCACAGGCCGGACTGAATGCGGCGGCACGCTGCTCGGCGATTGGCTATGAGCCAAAATTGGGAAATGCAACAATACCACATATATATATAAGCAGCCGATCGTTTAAAAATGATTACAACTATCTGTAAGATGGAACTGTGGCACCATTTTCCTGATGGTGCTCCCAAGCGTTGTGGGTCTCCTTGGGTAACCTCTATGCCACGTAGTGTGCCAACCAGTGCTGCGATTCCCCGTCCTAGGCTTAAACGCGGCGCAATGCAGCCAGACAAACATTGACCTTGCTTAACATCGACCGTATTGACTCTGTGTGGTCCTTTTGGAGCCAAGGCAACGCGTAGATGACATTCACGTGGTGTGCGAAAACGAGGCGAGGATTGGTGTACCCCTTGATCATCAATCCCCAAGCCACTAAATAATTCCCTTCCGTGAGCTGGATCTGACGGATGTTTTTATCGCGTTCCCTCGGCACCGACTCTTTGAGAAAGTGCATCTTCTGCACACTACTCAGATTGGCGTTGTTGTGGATTAGGCTCGTGAAGGAATCATAGTAGCCTGGCCAATCCGACTGGAATCCCTTCGTGGCATAAGCAGACTCAGAAGACCCTTCAAGGTTCACGATCACTGAATCCGTCTCCCTGAAAGCGCCTCGCGATTCCTCAACTTGTTCCTGCCGCTTCTTCAGGTAAATCCTCGTTTTTCTTTCCTAAAATTTTATAACAGGTATTTCACGGACTGAAATCGATTGGCTTGCAAGTTAACAAACTGCTCCAAAGTAGCAGCATCCGGTCCGGCTTTCATGTTGACGAGTGTAAAACCGAACTTCGCGCGTAACTCACCACCCCAAATAATAATTTAATAGGAAAACTCACTACTCGCTTTCCGTAATTTGCAGCGCCGGATTTTACACTTGGCGCAGCTGCGATTCCGTTATGCACAAGAATACCGAAAAGAGGCGAAGATAAAAACGTCGCAGAGTTAAAAAAAAACTGTTGTCGTCGCCTATGAATCGCCGTTCTCTTTTTGCGGTTCGCAGAACTGACTTGCAAGCTTAACGCATCTGCGCAGTTTGCGAATGCAGGTTCATTCATTATAAGAGGGGTTCCAAGGCAATGCAAGCACTAACAGATAAATTCATAAAATTCGCGTTTATTTATATATAAGTTATGGACAGACATGGCCAGAGGGGGGAGTATTCCCCCGGATATTACCTAGTTAATGTTATCTGCATCCTCGCGGTTCTAATTACAAGTCCCTTCGTCCTTCTCCTTCACAGCTCAATCTTAATTTTCTACGATGCTACTTTAAAATAAAACAGTAATCGTTTTTATACGTTACAATGGTTTTATTTGCAAATGATAATGGTCTGCTGGCTTTGGGGGTACAAATCGAAGTAATTCTAAAACATAAGTTTGGCTGGCTTGTTGGCTGAATAACGCTGGCAGAGCGGTTGCAGCAGTCCGATGCTGACAGCAGCGGTTTTGGGGGTGTGTTGCATTTCCGTCCGTGTGCAGGGGTAGGGGAAGCTATGGCTGAGACAGCTAGCGGTTCTGGATATTTGGCGATGGGAAGGGGTAGCGGCAGGTATTGCTGAGGCAGCTAGCGGGCGGTCAGTGCTCTTCCATTCTCACGCTACTGCCGTTGCAATTCTGCCGTTGACGTTCTGTCGCTGCGCTGTCGCTCTGACGCCGCTGACGTTTGGTGTTTGCACTACCCCTGCTGTGTCTCTGCTGGTTGTCGGGTTGGCTGAGTGGGGTGATAAGGGAAGTCGCGGTGTCTGGTATCCGGGTCGAGAGGCGGTGTTAACTCCTCCCCACCACAAGATCTGTGTCCCACAGATTATTAGGCTTTGGTTGCGGGTTCCTGAGTATCTTGCGCTTCCAGGCTTGCAGGCGGGTCTCGCAGTTTAGGGATTCCTTTGGTCGACGTTATCTTCTTCCAAACGATGAATACCGTTGTCATAATGGAGAGGGCTATGACTATCTCCACTGAAAAGGATATCCAAATCTCATCTGACATCACAGATAACTTCTTTAAGTTTTCCATGCTGAATTCGTGCACATATTTCAGCGAGAGCTCGTAACCCGTTGTTTTTACCTGGGTTAGCACGGCGGGCATTGCCATAAGGTGTGTTGAAGAGTAGCTGCTGTACTTCCGGTCGCCGATTGAGATTGTTTCGTTGTAAAATTGTATGACGTACGATCCCTCCAATTTGTACTTCTTGGCTGGTGTGGATATCGTTCCATTGAAGTTGGTTAGGAAGAGTGTGCCGTCATCGATTAGGTCCACCTTTTCCTGGTTGATCATCAGATAGTCGCATTCGGCCTGACCTCCTTTTAAAAGTCTGGGAGCAACCGTCCTCCTCCAATTTCAACAAGTCCTTTCCGGCAGACCGTTGTGTTGCCGATGGATATACACTTTCCGAGTAGGGCGTAGTTTCCAGGCGGTCCATCGCCAATGTGTTGTATTTCAGAACAACTTGTTTCCCATCGGATATCGTTGGGTAGATCCTCATTAGTCTGTACCTCCTATCCACTACCTTGGGCATAGCCAAGATGTACAAAAGAGCAGTCCCGTTTGTCAGGATTGTTGGTTTAGAGAATTCGACGGCCTCGACAACGTTTTGATAAGGAGGCTGCCCACCTCCGCCAGTATTGTGTCGACCTCGTCGTGGTCCAGGAGATTCGTTTGACCACTCCAGTTTTTCCAAGTTGGCAGGCCCTCAGTATTTCATTGACCTGGTCCGCTATAATAATTGCTTTATGGAGAACGGCCGTTGTCACGTGGAAGTCCCCATCTATTGCGTTGACTCTCCCGATAACGTCGTTCAACTACTGGAGCGACTCGTGTGTTGTGTCGATCAACCTAGTATTGATGCAAATCTGCTGATTGTTGTTTCTTGCCAAGCTGTCCTCCTCTTTCAAGATGGCATTCCAATCCGATATGTCCGGCGATCCCGCGACCCACTTCCAGGCTGATCCTAGCCAGTCGATTGAGCGTTGTTTTTGTGTTGGTGCGCCAACCATGCGCGAGATTCCTTCTGAAGCGTGTTGCAGATAGTGGCCAACCAGTGCGTTGATACGTTGGTCGGTTACCACCATAGCCTCGTTTGCCACCTGGTCGATGAGTTGCTGCATGTGGCCTAGATTGATGACGTGAGCCAGTTTGAAAACGCCATTGGTCCTCCAGACGGTACCTTGTTGTAAGGGGACAACTGGTGCATCATATTTGAAAATGTGGAGGGTTGTCGCCACGTAGATTGTGGACGCACTTGTAACGTCGGCAGGGGACTACGTGCACATGAAGTGTAGATTCTTATTATAAAATAGATTCTTTGTCTAAGGCCTAATGTTTGTGTTCGTGTTCTTGGTATTTTCTTGTATTATTCGTATGTTACTAAAAAAATTTTATTTGATGTGGTTCAATATCGTTTTAATTAATTGTTCCCCTGTTATGAGAGGTTTTGTGTTTTTGCTTAACTTAAACTAAGAATTGAATTATTGAGTTTTTCTGTTTATTACTAATGTTTATTTGTTTGTTTGTGTATGAAGGAGGTTATGAGTCAGTGAAACGTTCAGTACGCACTTTTGTATAGATAAATTTCAATGTTTTGAGGAGTTATGATATTCTGTTGCCAGTCTTCCCTGTCGAGAAAAATGTAAACTACACTGTTGATAAAAAAAAATTAATTTCTTAGGTGGGATTTATGAAAGATTCTTCCCGACCTTGTTTTGATAGTGAACTTTCGGTCATCTTCAACCTCCTCCGCCTTGAATCGCTGTTTTTCTTTGGTTTTAATCTGTTTATTGGCGACATAAACGGTGTCATCTTGTTCATAGGAAATTGGGTCGCCTCTATTTTTATTGCGCCCAAGTTTCGTTTGTGCTCAATGAGGCCTCGAATGTCCTCAAGAGTTTGCTGTTTAAAATTAGATAGCCCCTGATAGTTTATTCTAGAAGTTCGGTTGAAAAAAATGTCGACGGGTTTTTTATTTGTCACCGAGTGGACAGAGTTATTGTATCTGTCTACAACAATTGAGATAAGCTCGTTTGATTTAAAGGTGGGGTATTCGCCATTTAAGAGTCGATATATTTCCATGAAGGTGGAATGGAATCTTTCTACCTGACCGTTTACTTCGCTTCTCTGAGTTGGGGTATGGTATAACTCAATTTCCAAAGTTCGAAGGTAGTTTAGGACAGTTGGGCATAGGAGGCCTCTTTCGTTATCAGTTACTATCATTCTAGGCGCCGTGAAGTAATGGAGTGCATCCAATAGTGCTTCGCGAAGATGGATTGCTGATTTTGATTGTAAGGAGAAAAGTTTAGCGAATTTAGAGAATTTGTCGATGCAACTGAGATATACCTTTTTCTCCAATGTGAAAACGTCGATATGAAGTATTTCACATGGGTAATTAGGGATAGAAGTTGGCTGTAGTGGTGGTTTATTTGGGTGCCTGTCATACTTGTGCAATTTACAAGTGGCACAGGTTGACAGTTGCGTGCGAATAATGTTAGCCATCCGTGGGAAATAGTACTTTTCTAGGATCTGAATGCGGACCTCTTTTGGGTTTCTATGCGCTCTGCGATGTTCTTTTTCGATGACTTCGCATATTTGCTCTTCGTCCGACATATCCTGAACTAAACGCTGTGTTATGCGGATTTTAAACAATTTAAAACTCTGAATGCAGCAGGTTTGAAGGAGTTGTAGGTAATCGTCCGGAATTTTAATCCCATTGATTACTGAAGGTTTTTAGTATTTTTTTAGTGAGTCTAGAAGCTTAGAAGAGGTAATGTCGTTAATTGGAATTGAGTGGCGCACGTATCCGGCATGTGGGTGCTCACATGAGTAATCGGATAGGCCTGGATGAAAAATCAGTTGATTTCGGTAGGCGTTAATCGGAGTTTCAACGTGGGGGATTAAATGAGATGCGTCTTGAAGAGCGCTATGAATTGTTGCTATAGAATCTGACTCGGAGACGGTATCGGTGCCAGAGCCCAGATGGTTAACGTACGTTGTAACCCTTGAAAGTGAATCGGCCACTATACTCGACTTTTCTGGTTTGTATATTAGTTCGCAATTGTATTCCTCAATACGGGACTTCCAACGTTTTAACTTGGCGTTAAAATTTCTATTGCCTAGGGCAAATGTTAAAGGCTGATGATCGGTGTAAATCCTGATGGACCCGGCACCATACAAATAAGACCGGAGATTATCTAAGGCCCACACTATGGCGAGCATTTCCTTTTCATTGGTGGCATAGTTTTCTTCCGTCTGAGTCAAGGACCGAGAGATATACACTATTGGCCTATCTTGCCAGCGTCTACTTGAGAAAGTACTGCCCCGATAGCATAATTCGACGCGTCAGTAGTTAAGTGAAAGGGTTTAGAAAAATTTGGAAATGCCAAAACCTCTGAGGGTGAAAGGATAGATTTTAAATCATTGAAGGCTTTCATCGCGGCCTCGTCGAGTTTAATGGGAACTTTTTTCGACTGTGACGACTTAATCCTAGCGTACTCTCCTCGAGTCAAATTAGTTAGTGGTTTCGCGACCTTTGCATAATCCTTAATAAATTTCCTAAAGTAAGATGTCATGCCGAGAAAACTCTTTAATTCCTTTACATTGGTAGGTGGTTTCATTTTTGAGACACCCTCTACCTTTTTCTCGTCTGCTTTGATACCATCAGCAGTTACTACATATCCTAAGAATTCAACGTGAGTTGATAGGAAATTGGTTTTTTCTAAGTTGACCTGCAATCTGGCTTTCTCCAGGTTCTTGAAGACAGCGCGAAGGTTTTGCCAGTGGCTTTCATAGTCCTCACTGAAAACTATTATGTCGTCTATGTACACGTAGCAAATTTTGCCGATATGTTCCCGTAACACATCATCGATCATTCTTTGAAACACCGCTGGGGCATTTTTTAGACCAAAAGGAAGGCGAAGAAGGGGAATCTTGATATCGGTTGATATTGTCAGGAGGTCATTTTTCCTGTCGATCAGGGCCTTTAAAGTTCTTAGGGTGTCGTCGCCTATGATGCCGTCAAATGATGTTAGTCCGGGAAGGACAAAAAAGGTGAGAACGGTATTGTTCCCAATCGGCTTAAAAAATTGTCCAGTGATACAATGCGTTATTTTAACATTACCCCCTGCGGACTGAACGACAAACGGTGTGGGTAATGCTAAAGAGCCGACGGAGTTCATAAGGCTTATAAAATTATTGTTAGCGCCGGTGTCTATTAGAAATTGTAGTTTGGCCCCTGTTTTGGTCCCATACTCTATGTATGGTATACTAGAGAGGCTTCGGTCATAAAATTTTGTTCACCATCGCCAATACACTTTATCTCCTCCAAGGGAGAGCACCCTTGCGATGGGTGTTCCATCTCCTCCCCTTCATTACCAGAATGCTGTTGATAACACTCGTTGGGAACGGGGTCTGGTGATGGAGTGGACTGGATATGGTAAAGCCTTTGGCCTTTACGGAAGGGGTTTAAATTGGAATTAGCGCTCGGGCTTCGTTTGATGCCACCGGCCTCTCCTTGACGCGAGTTAAAATTTGATCTGTAACTTTGGCCTGAATGGTTTGACTCATGTTTGATTGCTCTAGCTCCCTGTAATCTTGGGGGGCTCTGCGGGCTTCCGCTGGGAGCAAAGTTGTGTCCCGAATTAATCTGTACCCTATGATTTAAATGGTTATTGTTAAACCGATTCGTCGGGGGGAACCTTGGTGCGATAGGTCTATAATTCTGGTGACTTTGGCTAAAGGTCTGTCTTAAAAAAGGCGCCCTTGGTGCAGGGTTCCTCGGTTCCATTTTTTGTAATTCTAGGCAAATAGACTATGCCTCGTGGACGTCCGCAGGCTTACGGATTATCAGTAGCCTAGAAGCGTCGCCGTTTACTCCCCTTATAAAAGCATTAAGGGCTTTGTCCCTTTGGCCGGCAAGAAAAGCATCGGTTATCTCTGTAGAATAATTCATGCTCTTAATTTTATTCATTATGAGCGAGACATGATTATTGATCTTAAGGTAGAAATCGTCCAGTTTTTGGCTTCCCTGGGTCATTTGAGCTAGTTCGTACTCAAGCGTACCAACATCTCGTTTATCGGCAAAGTGTAATGCCAATACCCGTTTGACCTCTGCCCAATCGTCTTCCCACACGTTATAGGCATTGAGTGCCATGTCAGCGTTGCCCCTAATTTTTTGGGTTGGTACCGGGTTGCGTTGCTCGAAGTCAGTTTCTAAAACGTTCACCCTATTTCCTATTTTCCTAACCTCTTCCTTCATGCTCACCATCTGAGTGGTTAAGGCCGAAATGGTAGCATCAAGGCGGTTTAAAAGTTCTTTCATTTCCTCCATTTTTAAAGTTAAATTTTTCTCAGGTTTTTTTTTCTTTATTTAATTGTGGGTCGAAGTAGGGAATTTAGCAACAGTTTTCCGCGTTTTTGTTAATTAATTTCTATTTTATTTATATTTTTTTATTAGTATTAACAGACGTGCGTTTAAAGAATCGTTTCACTTACCCTCAGTATTTTCCTCCTTTTTCTTGTTTATACGGTTGTAATCTTTCAGTGTTTCAATTTTTCGAGGTCTTCTGTTTTCTCTCTTACAGGATTATTATTCTGAAATTAGATTATAATTAGTATGTGATTTTCTTTTTGTTCGAAAAAAAAAAAACAAAATTGTAATTTTCGTTTGAGTGTTGTGCAATTTTTAATAAAATTCGTGTTTTTTTTTTTTTGTACTTTATTTTTGTATTTCTGTGTAATTGCGTTTATCGGCGCGGTGGTCCGTATTTATCCGTTTTGTCATTGTGCCTACTAAGGTACGGTTGCCACACAATCCACTGGGCAGCATTTTCTGAATGCATTCCACATCCGTTAGCCTTTCCAGCAGATTGCCACTTACACGACACATTTTTTATAATTGGAAAAAATTTTCTTCTTCTTTTTTTTTATTTCAAAATTGGTTAATAATTTTTGCCGCTCGCAAATTAATTGCCGCAGGGGTATCTGTGTTTATTTAATTAAAATTGCAATTTTTACACTCGCGAATAAGCTACCCAATGGTGTGGACTTATCGCCGCAGTGGATTATCGCTTCTTTTGTTTTATATTACTTAGTGTTTTGTGCCCGCGAATATGCCGCGTCACAGGGTACGTGGACAGATCGCCGCGGCAGGTACTAAGTTTATTCACAAATTTTTTTGCGCCCGTGGGGAATGCCAGCTCTTAACAGCAGCATTCTCACCGCAGCGGGTAAATGTGATTCAATTACAATTATATTTTTTACACGAACACGCACAACGCTTTCATATTTTTTTGGATATTTTAGTTTTTATTTATTCACATATTTTTCACTTTATTTGTTTCTTTTTTCTTTCTCGTTTTTTTTGGGGGGTCCTTGGGTCCCACTTTCGAGAGAAAGTGGAATCTGTTCGGGCGCCAGTTATGGCCAGACATGGCCAGAGGGGGGAGTATTCCCTCGGATATTACCTAGTTAATGTTATCTGCATCCTCGCGGTTCCAATTACAAGTCCATTCGTCCTTCTCCTTCACAGCTCAATCTTAATTTTCTACGATGCTACTTTAAAATAAAACAGTAATCGATTTTATACGTTACAATGGTTTTATTTGCAAATGATAATGGTCTGCTCGCTTTGGGGGTACAAATCGAAGTAATTCTAAAACATAAGTTTGGCTGGCTTGTTGGCTGCATAACGCTGGCAGAGCGATTGCAGCAGTCCGATGCTGACAGCAGCGGTTTTGGGGGTTTTGGGCCAAAGTGTTGCTATGCTCCAGGTGCTGGTGTTGCATTTCCGTCCGTGTGCAGGGATAGGGGAAGCTATGGCTGAGACAGCTAGCGATCGGTCAGTGCTCTTCCATTGCCGCGCTGCTGATAGCAGCGGGTCTGGATATTTGGGCCAACGTGTTGCTAACCTCCAGGTGCTAGCTGTGCCGGTGCAATTCTGCCGTTGACGTTCTGTCGCTGCGCTGTCGCTCTGACGCCGCTGACGTTTGGTGTTTGCACTACCGCTGCTGTGTCTCTGCTGGTCGTCGGGTTGGCTGAGTGGGGTGATGAGGGAAGTCGCGGTGTCTGGTATCCGGGTCGAGAGGCGGTGAAGGGAAGGGGGCGCTTGGCCGGTGTAAACTTATATAATGCACATATGAAAATGGCGTCCCGCGTTAGATTGCGACGTGCGTGTTCTCTCGGTTGCCGAAGTCGACTGCCTCAGCCCTCTTCCCGCTCTCGCTCTTGCGATCCCATGCATCAACCCAAAGTGCGAGAGCGATCAGCTGATCGTTCCCCGCTTCCAGTTTCCAGCACATTGGGTCAAGCAGTAAACTTAACATTCAACATTAGTTGCGTCAAGAGTTGCGGCTTGCATAGAAAGCATTGAATAATTAAACTTGTACTCTTAGAAAACTTACAAGAGCTTGAGGACCAGCGTGACAATTCGTAACGTGCAAATATGACACGTAACATATAACGAACTGCTAACCTTTCGATACCATAGGAGCATTCAATAACCGACCACCAGCTCGCAGCAACGTAGAAGAGCATCTAATCATTTTCCTGCACGAAAGGATTCAACCTCTGAATAGTCGGTAATACCGGTCTCCATTTTCGAATATAGCCGTCACTGAATTCATGAGTTTGGAAAAATTCTGCGGTCTTCTGAAGTTCTACTTTTTTCGAAAGGCTGTGAAACTTCTTTGCACTTTCGACAAAGGCGAAAACCTACACGAAAACTCTCAGAAGCTTCAGGTGCGACGAAAAGGATTCCATTTTCAGAAGCAGACCATTAGGCCTGGTTGTATGTAAGATTTAACGCCGACTTGCGTAATTCCCTAAACACAACCTGTAAAGAAGTCTCGTTGGCTGGGATATACTCAGTCCCACCAGAGTCTCTTTACCAAAAATATTTGTAAAGATATGGGACATAAAGGTCTAGGACGAAAATCGGTTGGCTGGCGTGAGATGTAGAGTGCCAGCCAAAGGGGTACGGAGCGAGAGAAATAGTTTATTCGGTGTCTGCTGCAGAGCGGGGAAAAAGGAAAGGTTAGCAGTAACGCGCATTTGGGCCTGGCTCATAACAGTCGCTACGAGAAGGCCGAGAGAGAGAGGATCGATTATGGAGACAACTTTTCCCTAGGGCAGAATTTATGGTCTAAAATCTAGCCATTTTTTTGTCTTGAAATATGTATATTTATGCGTAGCCAGATTTATTTTTATTTTTTTTCCTTCGAGTTGTATTAAAATTAGGCGAAAAATATATTTATTGGAGCATTTTATTGATTTATTTGTAACCCGAGTTTCTACTTTTACTTTATTTTGTTTTTTCCAGTGTAGTCGGGATAACGGGTTCGGTTAAGTTATGTTAAAAAAATCTTAGCCTACTCTGGGCGAAGCCGCATCGGGGCCTTCGCGAAGTTTCTTATTGCCGAGGGACTCTCGCTGGCCAAAATGCGGTTCACTCCACTCACTCACCCGTCTCGCTCTCCCACACACATACACGCGTAAATCGAGGTGCTCCACCGCTGGTCCTAGGCCGGCACACTCTCCTCGGGGTCGTCTAGGTGAACTCTTTCCCAGAAGAAATCGTCGGTTTCCTGGGTCACTGGGCACAAGTCACTCCACTCTCTTTGGGGGGACTTTTTTTTCCTTCCACAACTTTTCCGCACTCAGAACGCAACGAAAACTCCCCTTGTCTAACTGAATTTTTGCTCAGTCCGCACTTCTGATCCCGGGGTCAACGACTCCTCACATCCCCCTCCTACTTCGGGGGGCGTTGCGAAATGATAATTCGGTCGGTTTTTGGTTATGCGTACCCGGAATTCCTCTGCCCCCGCATGGAACAGAAATTTGCGATTTACTCGCCGGTTCGTGCCCTCCTGTGGCTGGGCCAGGCTTGGCCCCACCGCGGCCACCGAGGCGTGTACGGCCGCTTTGCCCAGGTCTGGGGCAGCCTTTTCCTCGCCGAGTGGGGTACGCCCCAGGGTCGGGCTGTGCCCTCGCCCCATAGCAGCGCCGTTGATCGTTTTTCTTCTCTGCCGGATAGTCAATGGCAACTCCGTTCGAGCCCGCGTCTTCTGAGGTGGCCGTGGCTTGCGTCGCCATGCACACCGGTGGGACGGGTTGTCCGACCCCATGTCTGTTTTAACGATTACTTACTAGGTTTTAATTGTTTAGTTAGTAAACATGGGGAGAAAAAGTTCGCTACAGTGGCACTCGGAGCGTTGGGAAGGCGCACCCTCCAGCAAGTGGCCCCAGTGACTCAAACATTGGCTCCTGTTCCTGTGTTCCTGGTTGGCTCTCGCCTCGGCCGGATCGAGCGTCACTCGCCGGCTTGTTTGTGGCGAGTTCGTTGCTATTCTGCCGTCTTCGTAAGGACTTCTGGGGCTGCTGCTGCGCTGTTATCTTCGTGTATGCTCCCGCCGTCTGCGGGTATCCTTGAATGCTTCTCCGCTGCTCTCGTCTTGATGTGTACATTTTCTTCGTGCTGGCTTCTCCGTTGCTTCCGCCTTGATGCGGGTATCCATGGTTTCTGTATCTCTGCTGCTCCTGTTGCTCTGCTATGGGTTTTAGCGTCAGACTTGCTCCGCCGTCTGCATGTCTTCGTTGTCGTCCAGTCGTCTGGGTACCAGATTCTGGGTTTCTGGCTCGTTGACTGCTTCCTTCAAATCTCCAAGGGATGCCGTTCTGCGTTGCCTGCTCTGGGTATGTTGTAAGCGCACTATGGTGGGAGAAACGAACTTAATTACTTTGTACGGGCCTTCGTACTTGGAAGCTAGTTTAGCGGAAAAGTTATCCGCCGCCCTGGACAAATGATGCTGCTTTACGAAGACCAGCGATCCTATGGTCGGTCTCCACGCACGTCGCCTGAGATCGTAATGCTTCCTTTGCTCCAACGAAGCTCTCTGAGTGTTCTCCTGTACTACCTTGAAAATGTCCCGTAGCAACTCCGCTTTCGCTTCGGGTGAACGTGGCGCTTGGATTGGTCCCGGAGTCACTTTATCATACAAGGCCCCTGGGAGTCGTGGTTTTCTGCCTTGGACGATGAACGCTGGACTGAATCCGGTTGAGTCTGAGATGTTGCTATTAATTGCCAGATTCAGTTCGGGCAGAAGTTCGTCCCCTTGTCCTCGATATACTGGGCGACCATCGTTTTAATGGTAAGATTGGCCCTTTCTGTCGTAGTAGTAGGAGTATAAGGTGCTGCATGTTGGATCTCCATTCCCGCCTGCTTGCAGAAAGCTTTGAATGAACGACTCGTGAATTGTGTCCCATTATCGCAGAATTCGTGGAATACCAAAGTAATTCAAAATCCTCTCCCGAAAGGATTTTTCGAGATGAGCTGAAGTAGCTTTCATAAATGGGACCAACTCAACCCATTTCGAAAAGGCGTCGAAGAATACGAGCAGCATCGTATTCCCACTCTTGGATCGCGGAAGGGGGCCAATAAAATCGGCGAAGACAGTATCGAACGGCTCGTTAATCTGTCTGGTGAACATTTTACCCGCCGGTTTGGTTTGGCTGACTTTGAACCGTTAACAAGTGTCACACTTGCGGACATACCTGGCAATATCGCGGAAAAGACCCGGCCAGTAATATCTCTGGGCGATCCAGGTGGTGGTGATCCCGAGATGTACTGCCGTGGGCTGGTCATGGCATTCCGACAGTACTCGCTGTCGATGTTCCTTGGCCAAGCACAGTTTCCAGGGCACAGAGTCTTCGTCGTCGGGTCGGGATCCGATATGCCGATATAGCTGTTGGTTCTCGTACGCGTAGTCCGGGTAAGCATTCGCTGGTACCATGTGCATCCCGGCTTATCCTCCTGGATCAACTGAAGAACTTCCAAAGGCTGTCGAGAAAGTGTATCTGCAACAATGTTCTGGCTCCCGCGTCGATAGGTGACGTTAAACTGTTACTGCTGCAGTTCCAACGCCCAGCGTGCTATGCGGCCGGTGGGATTATCAATCGAGTTGAGCCACTTCAAGGCCAGGTGGTCCGTTATCACCTCGAATCGATAACCTTCCAAGTAGCATCGGAGTTTTCTGATGGCCCATAGGATAGCCAGACACTCCTTTTCTGTGGTGGAGTAGTTCTCCTCTGCGGCGATGAGGCGTCTGCTGGCGAATGCGATGACTCGTTCTTCTCCCTGGATTATCTGTGTTAAAACTGCTCCTAGACCGATGTCGCTGGCGTCTGTTTGCAACACGAACTTCTCGTTGAAGTCGGGGCAGGCGACAACCGGCGCCTCCGTGCGTTTTCTTTTGAGTTCCTCAAAAGCATCTTGCTGCTCCTGCTCCCATTGCCATTTCTTTCCTGTCTTGAGTATCAAAGACATGCGCTGCACTACGCTGGCAAAGTTGGGTGCAAATCTTCTGTACCAGGACGCGATCCCAAGACATCTCCTCAACTCCTTGCATGTGGTGGGCGGACTCAGTTGCCGTAATGCTGAAATCTTGTCGGGATCCGTGTGAATTCCCTCCTCACTGATGATTTGTCCCAAGTACGCCAGCCTGCGCTTAAAGAAACTGCATTTCTTCGCGTTGAGACGAAGGTTCGCCTCTCGTAGCCGTCGGAATACTTCTTGTAGATGCTGCACATGATCCTCCAAAGTGCGGCCGATGATGATGATATCATCCAAAGACGCAAACGCGTTGGGCTCCATGTCCGGGCCTATGACGCTGTCGAGCGCCCTCTGGAATGTGGCTGGTGCTGAGTGGAGGCCAAACGGCATCACTTTCCAGTGGTACAAGCCCCTCCCGGGGACTATAAATGCTGTGCACTCGCGGCTGGACTCGGCTACAGGAATTTGCCAATATCCGCTCTTCAAATCGAGCGTCGATATGTACCTGGCATGGCGCAGACGCTCCAAGATGTGCGTTCTTCTTGGCAGCGGGTATGCATCTGGAATAGAATGGGCATTTAGTTTTCGAAAATCTACACATAGTCGCATTTCTCCAGATTTCTTGCTCACGAGTACAATAGGGGCGCAGTAGGGGCTCCGTGAAGGCTCTATACAGTCGTTGTGTAGCAGTTCGTTGATCTGCTCATCAATAATCCTCTGCATCGCAGGATTCTTGGGAAAGTACCTCTGTTTGATGGGCTTATCATCCCGCATCGTGATCGTATGCTCAGCGATATTTGACACTCCCGTCAATCCTTCGAATTTGGCCAATTCCTTCTGTAAGAATTTGTTTACCCAGGGTTCTAATTCTTCTTGCTCGGGGTTTGCTGTGATTACGGCTAGTGCTCCTCCAGAGTCAGGTGTGTACCCTGGTCTGGCTGGGGAATGCGCTCGCCCTTCCTCTACTGGTTCCGCTTGATTCCATCGAAACGGATTATTTCGCACGGCGTTGTCGTCTCGAGGCCATAAACTACTGCGGGTCGGGGTGGCTTCCCTCTAGTTATCTGGATCGTTGCTTGCTGGAGTTAACGCGTTCGTCAAGAGAGAAGGCATAGCTTAGTCGTTTGTGGGGCTGCTGATTAGGAGAGGGTTCAGCTGCAGCGAAGCGCGGCCGCATTGGAGAGTGGCAGACACGCCACAAAGGTAGTCCATGCCCAATAGCATGTCTTCCATGATCGAAGGGAAAACTAGCTGTGGAACGGTGACCCAACGTTAGTCCAACCGAACTTCGGCTACCAGAGGCTTGGTTATATCCTTGCGTGAGCCTTCCGCCAGGCTGACATGAGTGTGTACCGACCGTACGTTAAGTGGCGTCCCCACACGTTGAACAACTCGTTCGCTCACGAAGCTTCTGCTAGCTCCGGTGTCTATAGTAGCGTTAAACTCCCGACCCTCGATTTGCACCTGCGCCATAATTCTGCTCAACTGAACCTGTAAGATTTCTTATAATTCCGGGGATTCCTGTAGGCAGTCTCCGTCCGCTCCCCGAGGTGGCGAAGACTCCTCTCGTTTCCCGGCTGTGTAAGACGGCAACACTCAAAAGTGCGTACTCCTCGGTGACTACAGTCCCAACAAAAGAGGACTCTGGGATTGCGACATGTAGCTGACCGGTGACCCTCCTGAGCACAATTCCTGCAAGCAAAAATGAAATTCGGCACCATTGACATATTCCCCACTCGCGGAACTGATTGTGGAACTGTGGCTGGGGTGGGTGGTCGTCTGGCTGGTCGTGAGACAACGATGAGAGTAAAACGAAAAGCAAAATGTCTGCGCTGTGGGGAGTATACGTTAGCTTTTCCCTACCTCGTGCTTTCGAAACTCTCGTGACCTGAGTTGGCTAACCTAGAGGGCTCTCGCTCTCTCTCCGTTTATCTGCCTATATGTGTTTCTTCCTCACGTGATTTGCTGGCCACGTGATCTTGGAACAAATAATCTCTGATTTTAGGTTAGGTACTTTGCTCTGCTTAGAAATAAATGTATGTGTGTCTGCGTGCGTTACAAATTTCTCGCTGTGTGTGGGTATATTTTTGTATAACTTCTTCCGAATGTGCCATTCGCTTTGCTGAAATTCTAAGTGTTTTTTTTAGGTTCGATGAGCTGGTATATTTTATAAATATATATATGTATATATATTTCCCTGTTTTCTGGCCTAGAAATTTTTGAGTCCCTCGATATATGACGCTCCTTACGTTCCGACTTAAAAATGTCGTCTCCAAGTGACTGAACCGAAAATTTTTTCCAAACTGCATGTATCCAGATGGGGTTTAGGCCATATTTAGGTCGTATAAAATTTCGTAAACCCCATGTCCCTGTTCGGGCGCCATTCTGTAAGGAAGTCCCGTTGGGTGGGATATACTCAGTCCCACCAGGGTCTCTTTACCGAAAATATTTGTGAAGATATGGGACATAAAGGTCTAGGACGAAAATCGGTTGGCTGGCGTGAGTTGTAGAGTGCCAGCCAAAGGGGTACGGAGCGAGAGAAATTGTTTATTCGGTGTCTGCTGCAGAGCGGGGAAAAAGGTAAGGTCAGCAGTAATCAGCAGCAGCATTTGGGCCTTGCTCATAACAGTCGCTACGAGAAGGCCGAGAGAGAGAGGATCGATTATGGAGACAACTTTTCCCTAGGGCAGAATTTATGGTCTAAAATCTAGCCATTTTTGTCCTGAAATATGTATATTTATGCGTAGCCAGATTAATTTTTTTTTTTTCCTTCGAGTTGTATTAAAATTAGGCGGGAAATATATTTATTGGAGCATTTTATTGATTTATTTGTAACCCGAGTTTCTACTTTTACTTTATTTTGTTTTTTCCAGTGCAGTCGGGTTAACGGGTTCGGTTAAGTTATGGTAAAAAAAATCCTAGCCTACTCTGGGCGAAGCCGCATCGGGGCCTTCGAGAAGTTTCTCATTGCCGGGGACGCTCGCTAGCCAAAATGCGGTTCACTCCACTCACTCACCCGTCTCGCTCTCACACACACACACACGCGTAAATCCGGGTGCTCCACCGCTGGTCCTAGGCCGGCACACTCTCCTCGGGGTCATCTAGGTGAACTCCTTCCCAGAAGAAATCGTCGGTTTCCTGGGTCACTGGACACAAGTCACTCCACTCTCTTTGGGGGCCTTTTTTTTCCTTCCACAACTTTTCCGCACTCAGAACGCAACAAAAACTCCCCTTGTCCAACTGAATTTTTGCTCAGTCCGCACTTCTGATCCCGGCCGTCGCGCTTTTTCGAATCCGCCTTGCCCCGCGTTTTGTTCAAGTTTTTAATTTTCGGCGGCTCTGGGTTTTTTCCACTTCTCGCAGTTTCGGTACTCCTTCTCTCTCGCTCTTCCCTTGGCGCGTGCCAATTTTCTGTTTTTGTTTTCCTGCTCGATCGCATGTTCTCTCTCGCTTGCTCCTGTGCGGCGCTGCTCACGTGAGCACTTTTCGTGGTGAATATTTCGTTGCTCTCCTGGTGTGTGTGTGTGTGTGGCTACTGCCGATGCGAGAGCGGAGGGGAAAAGATAAACAGAACTTATCGCTTGGGCTTAGCTAGGAGAATTACTGTGTATCGAGATAACTACAAATCTTACAAATATTGGTTAAGCTTACATATTAAGTGAACTGCGCAATGTTTTTTTTTCTACAAAGTTATTCGCGAGGGTTTTATTTTGTTGTTAGCTGCTGTTGTTGTTGGCGCTATTTGTGAGGGGTCAACGACTCCTCACAAACCTCTAAAGCTGGCTCGAAGATTTAATTTTCAGGCATACTGCTCTCTGAAACGAGAAAAAACGGTGGCTCAGCAAACCAGATGGACGTGACGAGCTCTTCAACGTCACATCCTCGAGACATTATATCCGCTGGGCTTAATTTCGTAGAGACGTGTCGTCAAATTGCTTTCTCCGACCACTCTTGGATCTCCGCTACTCGGTTCGAGAGAAAAACCGACAACAACTAAGGATGGTATTTGATTCAATGTAGGGTGATCTCGGAGTCAGTCTATATGACAAGTCTGTTTATTGGGCCATTAATTAGTTGCCTTAAACTATTAAAAAGATCCGGTAAAAGGTGAGCTGCTCACAGTTCAAGGCTACGCAAAGTGTTCGTCCTAAGGGGTGCTACTTTTGATTTGGCTGTCAGTAATGAAACCCTCAGCAGTTTAACTCCGAATGTATATGCATGCTCCATTAGATCCCATGGAAGAGTCAGCGAAAAGGTGTATCTCAATCGGGACTTGAGTTTAACGGCATAATAGCGCTATCAGATGCGGTCTCTGGTCAATTTCACTTTGCCACTTCGAAGCCTGCCTCGTGCAAAACCGCACGAAAGCTTTCCAGGTTCTCATCGCAATTGGAGCCGGTAAAAAAAACCACTCCTTACTTGGCTGAGATGATTTAAGGCCGCGACGTATTGGTGCGTAATGAAATAATGTGGACCAATTTTATCATCAAAAGTATACATGTGGCCAATTGATCCATGTTCCTCCATTAAATCCAGATATATTTTCTTTACAGAAAGATTTTTGAACAATCTCCCTTTGAAGCGGCAAAAATCTACGATTCCCATTTATTTTTTGATTTCCCTGAACTTCCCCTCACCCCTGAAAAGAACCCTCGATTTATCGTCATTGCTTCCAAATCCACCAAACCGCTATCAGAATAATCTTGCTTCGCAGTCCACCGGGCTATTAAGCATATCAGCAAAGAAATCTCTACGATCTCTACTCTACGTGATGGCAATCTGCTTCTTCTGGTTAACTCCCGTGAAGTCGCCGATAAGTTCACTAAGATTCAATCTTTGCCTGGCATAGCTGAGGTTAAGATCAAGCTTCAGCAATCCCTCGCACTCGCATTTTTTGTGCAAACTGTAGCGGCGATCATCCAGCCTCCTCTCCAACATGCCCAAAATATCAATCCCAGAGAAAACTTCTCTGCATCAAAACAAGCAAGAAATGCAGCTTCCGCGAAGCCCGTAATATTTTACATTAAAAAACAATAACAACGCATCGACTACCTTCGCTACAGTCGCCAGCGCAGCAAGCCCTCCGTCCACAGCCGACCGAACCCAAAATACGATACCTACGAAAACAACAACAAACACATTAACTCCGAAGCCCGATAGTGTAACCAACACGACCTCTCCCACGAACATGCCAATCTCATCTCTTTCAAATTCATACAAAGCTTCTCTCTCCACTGCACCCGACACACAAGACCCAAGCTCTTTAATCATCCGACTTTGATTCATCAATGGAAACTTTGGATTCATAGTCATAGTTCATAGTGATTTATTTTAATATATGCCAATTAAAACATTACAATGGAATATAAACGAAATTTTTAACAATTATCATGAACTTTCTATATTAATAAATGAACAATCCCCTGACATTTTATGATTACAAGTAACAAACCTGCCCTGTAACTTTATGAACTTTGTCTGCCCCAAGGGCTACATTGGTTATTTCCACAATTTACCGCAGAACATCAGTGCTAAGCAAGGCGTTGGTATTCTTATCAAACAAAACCTCCCCCACTCACACCAAAATATCGACTCTAATATTCTCTGCTCTGTTTTGAAGCTTAATGTAAGCATTGGCATACAGATTGTCAATGCTTACATTCCTCCAAATCAAAGTTTTACAACATCTGACTTATCCGCCATTCTCGATAGTGATAGACACCCTTACATAGTTCTAGGGGACTTCAACTCGTGGAGCCCTCTATGGGGCTCTAGTCAGTCAAACACTAGAAGTAAAAAAATCGAGAAATTAATATGGGAACAAGATCTGATTGTCCTCAACAATTGATCTCCCACACATCTATCCACCCCACAATTCCTTACCCACGTTGACCTTTCCTTGATTACCCCGCAGATAGCACACAGGTGCAGTTGGTCAATCTTATCCAACCTTCACGGTAGTGATCACTTCCCCATATCTATTGATTTATCCATACATTTTAACACCTCCCCTACCCCTCCCCTACCTAAATTTAAAATAGATCTAGCCAATTGGGATGCATATAGATCTATGTGCGAAAGAAGAGCGTTAGATTGGAAGTCAGGTTGTTTAAACCACCAAGTTGCACAAATAACAAAAGCGATTAGGTCAGCAGCTAACTGCAGTATTCCACAAACCCAACGGGTTGTGCGTGGTGGGATTACAACCTTCAGAGGCTTCAAAATGAAAAGCAACAGCTGTTCGCAGTTTATAAGGCCAGAATGTCCGACACCAACTTGATAAATTATAAAAGAGCCAATGCAGTTTTTAAAAAATCTGTACTTGTGGCCAAAAGGACTTGTCTTGAAAATTTCACCTCCAGGATATCCCCTTTATCGTCTTCCAAAAAGTTTGGTCCAACGTAAAGAGGCTGGCCGGCGTACCACCACAGCCGTTTCGATTTTTAAAGTGCGATTCAGGTGTCGTAACAGGTTCTGAGGATATCGCAGAAGAGTTCGGGCATCTTTGGTCAAACTATTCGGCTGACAGTAACTTTTCAGCCGAATACGTACACCAAAAAGACGCCTATTTATCGCAGTCCTATCTTCTGACAGCTCTGTCATCACCTGCCAAATGCTTAGAAAAAAACTTCACATTAGCCGAAATCGCATATGCATTAGCCGGATCAAAGGGTAAAACCCCAGGGGCTGACCGGATATCCTACCAAATGCTTAAGGTAATGCCACTCTCCCTTAAATCCCTTATACAATCAAATTTTTAACTCCGGAAAATACCCACACAGTTGGAGATCAGCCACTGTCATCCCAATTCCCAAACCAAATAAACCTCCGGCAGAAATCAACAGCTACCGCTCCATTTCCCTCCTATCCTGTCTAGGAAAAACTATAGAAAAAATGATTGCCCGCCGACTTATGTGGTTCATCACCCGAAATAACCTGATCTCGCAGAACCAAGTTGCGTTTAAACAAAAGCATAGCACTATGGACGCCTTGTTGCGTATTCAACACTTCGCGTCAAATGCTCTTTCCATGAAAAATCACGTTTCTATATTAGCCTTCGATCGCGTGGGGATTCAAGCCGTACTTAGTCAGCTTGAGCGCTGGGGTGTTGGTCCAAGACTTTATAATCTTATAAAGGCCTTCATGACCAATCGTTCCTTCAGAGTTCGCGTAAACAACAACACCTCCAACACCCACAGTCTCTGTAACGGCATACCGCAAGGCACCCCCTTTCAGTAGTTCTTTTTATTATCGCTTTTGATAAACTTAATTGTATTTTAAGTAGATATAAGGACATTCAACTCTCAATATACGCAGATGACGCTATTATTTTTTCCAAATTAAAAAATGTAAATATTGTTAAAAATAAATTTGTAGATGTATTAAGTGAAATAGATGCCTGGGGAGCCATTTCGGGTGCGTCCCTAGCCATTGAAAAATGTAAATTACTCCATATTTTCCGCAAACACAGATGCACTCTCTCCCACATTTACTTTAAAAATAAAAGAATAGAAAATGTTAAAAGTTTAACAATTTTGGGCTTAACCTTCGATACCAAACTCCTATTTGATCAGCATTGTATTAAACTAAGAAAACAACTCGAGTCTAGATTTAACATTATAAACTTTTTGTCATCCAAAAACATTAACATCCATATTAATACACTAATAGGAATTACTCGTGCCCTGATGCTCTCCAAAATAGATAACGGTCAACCAGTTTACGGATGGTGTGCAAAATCACACCTAAACAAGTTGGAGGCTCCATACCATGGTGCAATCCGACGTGCTATAAACGCTTTTCCTACCTCACCTACCTCATGCATTTTGGCTGAGTTGGGCCTACCGAGAAATGACCATGCAGCTCATTTGCAAAATGCATTTAACAAAAAATGCTCTACTAAGGAAGGATTTCTCCGCCATGTTCAAGCAAAAACGGAATTACAAAGTCATATCAACGCTTAGGCGGTGTGCCAGCTTCACAACGCAGCTGAATTCCAGACCCGCTTTCGATGCCTACAAGAAAAACTCGGCACAAAATCTTGGCTATACACCGATGGATCAAAAACATGACGACGACACTACCTTTGCTGTTGTTGACCCCCATACAACTCCATCTTTACTGCGGAAGCCTTCGCCATATTACAAGCCTGCCTCTTTGCCACCAAACACTCGGGACACTTTGTAATCTGTACCGATAGCCTTTCCACCTTACCTTCTTTATGGTTGTTTTCAGACTAACAAAGGGTCATTGTAGGAGGGATTCCCTGGCAAAGCGAACACCAACACTGAGAACGTTTCCAGCTTTCAGCGTCCACTGAGACAAGCAGTAAAATGAACAGCTTCTTCTTTCAAATATAGCGGTTCTTCTCGTTTTTATTAAAATAAATAGCTTCTCATAAAAAGGGAGACATGGCTATATCGTCTTAATCTTTAAATATACAGCACACTTACAATCCCTTTGACTGTACGATTAACTTAATAACTTTCGTTTACATTTGCAAACGTGAAAGATTGCCTTTAAAATACATCAACTTAATTTTTTTGTGGTATATTTATATCATACTTAAAAAAATATTAGTTTGCGGTAACATGGTATTATGGATTTCTAATGCTTCAATAAAGGGCATTTGCAGAGTTCTCAATTTCCATTCGATTTGGATTTATTTGATCCAACTACACTCACCGGTTGCTTTAATCCAGCTACGCTTCCGTTACCCGAGTTCAAGCACTAAACACTTATATCGTTTTCGTCATTGCAATGTCCAACTTTTGAACATGAACTGTAGGTGGTTGAATTACTGCTTAAATTAATAACATGGTCGAAGTCGAACAAAGCTGGCTCCACTTCCAGGGCGTAAGTTGATTCTTGGCGGAGAAGCTGAAAAGCCGAGTCTCTGGTAGATTCCTTCCTTCACAAAAATTTCTCTGCCTGGGCACCTTGGAAAGCGGGCATGTTCAACATTCGTCCGCCTTCGTGTCGGGCACACCCGTGCAACACCCGTGTTAAATAAAATAAATAAATAAATGCTCCTATCTCATACGAAGCCAAATTTCCGTTGTTGCTATCGAAAGGCTCGCAGTTCGTTAAATCTTATGTGTCATAAAAAAGCAACCAGCGATTAAAAACACTTTCATAAGCCGCGGAGTTAAAGGTTTAAAGTTAGACAACTAAAATCGATGACTAAGGTACTAAAGAGCTAGAAAATTGGGACTAAATGTATATATGTATTATTGAGATGCCAGCACATCTCTATGTGGTATTATTTTTTGACCACGTTTTTTCTTACGACCACCAACCGCGAATGAACGGCAGCCACATTTTCTAAAAGCGCTAAGGGATTAATCATATGGATTCAACTGTACCATATTACTACTTTCTATCGATAGACCAACAAAATTTCTAATTGGAACAATATTTCACAATTTATTAAGAAATATTGGTTAAAAAGCATTACGTGGGCAATGACGCCACCCTTAGCTTTTAAAGATTTTTTTGACGACAGGTGACACTTCGTCAATTTTTATTTTATTTTATTTTTATTTTAATTTTATTTTAAAATTTTGTAAGACAGTATATTCTGGCTACTGTAAAGTTGCGTCCTCTTGTATTCAGTTTAAAAAAGGGTCATTGTAGGCGGGGTTCCCAGGCAAAGCAAACTCCAACAGATAACTCCCCAAAAACGTTTAATTGCTGGATCAGGTTAATTTGTAACAATGTGTAAATAACGTCCCGCGTTAGATTCACAACGTACGTTCTGTAACGTTTACCAACTCAGACTGCTCTGCCTTCTTCTCCGCTCTCGCTCTCGTGCTCCCTCTCATCGTCCCAAAATGCGTGAGCGATCAGCTCCTAGCTTCCAGCTTCCACTGGAACAAGTAGTAAACTTAACATGCCGCCCGCCAATGCTAGACATAACATGAGAAACCTTCGCTTGTCCTGTCTATTCTAGCGGTGAGTGGGGCATAATAATATAATATCATGGGAAAGTAAAACAAGAAGTGTGTGCAAGAAACGATTTAATTATTAAAGAGGTGGGTAAGTGACAGCGCCTAAGAAGGTATTGACAGTGGACAATGTTCCAACACTGAACGTTTCATCTGGCCTTGCTAGGTTTTGAGCGTTACAGCCCGGACCAACGCATCCGTCCCTGGGCGTAACTTGACGACTTAAACCAGTAGCCATTGTGACGGCGGGAATCGGTCGTCCTTGACAATTACGAGATTGGGCCTCTGTGGTAAATGTGCCAGACCCGACTCCATACCTTCCAGAAATGGCCTACCCTGGATTGCTTGATAGGAAAGTGCCCTGCAAAGGACTTGGACTGCGGACGTTCTTTCTTGGCTACGTTTTGTTGATTTTCCTTTGACTGGTTCAAATCAGCAATCAGACCTCTTTCTTGTGGAGGTCCTTGGTCAATGATGGTCTTCTTCTATGGGCACCTCTTTCATTTCCCCCTTCCTGGCTTGCTCATGGGTTTTCTCTGAGCCTTCGGAAAGTTCACCGCTTGGTGCAATATGTGCAATATCTATCTTCTTATTAGTGATTTACATCCGGAGCTTTAGCTGTTCCTGTCAGACTGGAGAGCAGCAAGGCGGAAACCTTGGGACCTTCCTCCATGGTGAAGACCCAGTCATTGGAATGCCCTTGAACATCACGTTGATTTTATCTCCAACCGAGTATTTGGAAATAGGGGCGGAGGTTTCCTGAAGTGCTGTCTTGATCTGTGCCTTTTCGTTGCTGGGAGCCTTCGCCTCGAGTGGACACCGTAAGACCCACTGCGTGATCGGTAGCGTGTTTCACATGTGAACGAAATATGTCTACCATCTTAACCGATTGCTTGTCCTTGGTGAGCTGGCCACTGAAGTAGACGACATCCCTTTCCGACGCTTAAAAGCGGTCATTTACTCACGGAATTCAGAATTTTTATTTATGTTTGCAATTGCAGATTCCCCTCAAGGACCACCTTGAAGTTGTGACCCGTTGTTTTCAGACTAACAAAGGGTCATTGTAGGAGGGATTCCCTGGCAAAGCGAACACCAACAGATAAATTCCTAAAAACGTGTAATTGCTAGATCAGGTTAATTTGTAACAATGTGTAAATAACGTCCCGCGTTAGAGTCACGACATGCGTTCTGTTACGTTTACTGAAGCCGAATGCCCTGCCCTCTTCTCCGCTCTCGTTCCCGTAATCCCACTCACCGACCCAAAATGCGAGAACGTTTCCAGCTTTCAGCGTCCACTGAGACAAGCAGTAAAATGAACAGCTTCTTCTTTCAAATATAGCGGTTCTTCTCGTTTTTATTAAAATAAATAGCTTCTCATAAAAAGGGAGACATGGCTATATCGTCTTAATCTTTAAATATACAGCACACTTACAATCCCTTTGACTGTACGATTAACTTAATAACTTTCGTTTACATTTGCAAACATGAAAGATTGCCTTTAAAATACATCAACTTAATTTTTTTGTGGTATATTTATATCATACTTAAAAAAATATTAGTTTGCGGTAACATGGTATTATGGATTTCTAATGCTTCAATAAAGGCCATTTGCAGAGTTCTTAATTTCCATTCGATTTGGATTTATTTGATCCAACTACACTCACCGGTTGCTTTAATCCAGCTACGCTTCCGTTACCCGAGTTCAAGCACTAAACACTTATATCGTTTTCGTCATTGCAATGTCCAACTTTTGAACATGAACTGTAGGTGGTTGAATTACTGCTTAAATTAATAACATGGTCGAAGTCGAACAAAGCTGGCTCCACTTCCAGGGCGTAAGTTGATTCTTGGCGGAGAAGCTGAAAAGCCGAGTCTCTGGTAGATTCCTCAATAGTAAGCTGCTCTACAACCGAAATATCATCTATCAATTTCATTTCGCAGGGGCTGTAAACTTTATTGGTGACCCCACCTACGATGCTCGGACATAGATTGGTTCGAGCATATTTACCCTCAGAGATATTCACACCACGTACGTGGCTGGACATTTTGATCGTGGCCCTTGAAATTGTACTGAGTATGAGAGCAATTCCAAGAAATAGGCACGTCCAAAAGCATAGGGAATTGACTAAAGGCAAAATATTTAAGTAGAAATTGAACCGTGAATCCAGTGAGTCTGGCAGCTTTGGCATCATCTATAATAAGTAATTCATTTAAGAGAACCTTTCATGAACGGATGAGTACTTACGATCTCAAACCACAACATTGGCGCTGTGAGATGACTGAACTTGGAGACTGCCGGAAAATTACTTAGGTCTTTAAAATGCATGTTGATTTGCATTTTAACGGATAGCGATAGCGGCAAGCCGGATTCCTAAAAATTAGAAAAATACTGTTCTTAACGAGGTTAAAAGAAAAATTCTTTTACGAAATCAAATGTATATATAATAAATTTGTGATCTGTGATTACATAACAGAATTTACCGGTTGAATCACAAACGCCGATGAGTGCTTGGTTTGATCAGGATTTAATCCGGTTATGTTTTGTTGCAGGCCCAAGTCACCGTTCATAAAATGTGGGAAGCTTAAAGATATTGGGAATCCGTAGTAGCAGTCAGTGACGTCGATTAATCCAACCGGCTGACAGTTTCCTGTATAGAATGGTGAAAGGTGAGAACTGTAGTATGCACATATATTGAATACCCACTGTACCGAGAGTACTTAAAGGGTGCGCACTGTAACACTTTGTTGCAGTGTTTACATAATCCAAAGTCCCGGTCATAAACCCTAAGTGGCCGAAATACGAACCGATCGTTTTGGCTTAGCCCGCACACAGTGCTAGTGTCAGCATAATCGTAACAAACGGTCAGCATATGCATACCCCTCGCGCCTCCACTTGAGAGCGCATAACAACGTATATTATTATATTCCTTTATACATAAGTACATAGCCGTCTCTCTGCCGCCGCCTGCGAGCAGCGCAGCTACGAGACTTAGCCTTACTTAGACTTAAGAAATATTGTAAAAGAACAGAGACATTTTGATCGTTGGAGCGGCACCTCAGCTGCTCCTTCAAAATAAAAACCAACCAAACTTAACCCTTGGGTATAGTCCTTTATCACATGGCGACCGTGACAGGACTGGAAGGACATCATGAACATGAAAAATAAATCGACAAAAAAAAATCTGAGTGAGTAGAGTGAAAGCAATGGGCAATCGCGGAGGAGTTGCGAAAAAAATAAAAAAAAAGAGTAGCACACCTAAAGTGGCTACTCTACGTAAACATTCCACCTCCCGCGTGGGCTACAGCCCGAAAACTTCATCCAGAACTAGAATTTCTGAAAAAAAATTAATGAGTAACAAAAATAAATGCCCGAAAATTGCCGCCACTCACTCAGTACCGATAAGGAAAATTAATGAAAAAATAATAACAAAACCTCCATCACCCAAGCCATTACCGAAACTAAAATATGACGTGCCCGAAGGATTGCCCCGGACCACTGGACAGCCCCCACTGCAACCACACCTGTGCGAGGACCGGCACCGGTAACGCCTGAGTCCAAAAGGCCCCGGATAGCAGCAGCAGAAAATAGAGTGCGGGAATACGCCACCTCCTGCGCCACCGAGGGAACGTCAGCGTAGCCAAACCGGCAACGACCAGCTGACGTGGAAAAAAAAGGAAATCAACTGAGCAGAAAACTTTTTTTTTAACATATGCACTGCGTTGCATAATTTTTTTGATTGCACTGCGATGCATATTTTTTTTATATAATATAATATTTTTTGAAAAATTGAGCGGAACCTCTTTTGCCCAATTTGAAAGTATGGCCCGTATAGCTGTACAAATAATAGGTAGGAAAAGATGTTAGATAAAAACTCAGATTAAAAAAAAAAATTTTAATTTAATGAAAAGTAATAGCATAAGTAAAACAGATCAAATAAATGAATGAATATAAATGAATATTACATCCCAGAAAAATTAAGTAACATTACAAAATATGACTCAGAGAAAAATAAAATAGAAATTGAAAAAATAAAAATATATACAACATCTAAAATGGGTTTAGTAGACACAAAAGTTGTAGATTCCACGGCAAATGTCGTTAATAAAATTTAATCCGAAAAAATCGATCTTTAAACAATTACAATATTGTTAATGATAATCGTTGTTATAATGTTAGCAAGCGTATTGCTAAAATTATATAAATTACACAACAAATGTTTAAAGAAAAAATTCCAGAGTCAAGCGAATGACCTGGACAAAATCTAAAATAAAAAACCCAGAAAAAACAAAAATTATTATACACAAATGTAAACACCTAAAATCTAAGAAAATGAAATAACAGAAAATAAATATTAAAATATATTACGTAATTCTCTTTACAAAAGTATGGCTAAACTAAAGGCATGAATTGGAACAAATTGTACGAGGAGTTATCAATAATTAAAAATAATTTTGACAGATCGTACAAGTCTCTAACTCAGAATAGACCCATTCAAAAGAACACGGTTAGGAAGCACGTTGAAATATTAGTAGAGTGCTTTAATGAAGCGCGTATGCTAATACATGATCATAGGGAAAGATTAAATCAAGATCATTGGTCAAAGGTATCGAAACTTTTAATACGACTACGATCTAATTTAATATTTATTAAACAAAAGTTCAGTTTAGAAATATCATTACCAACCGTTCTAAGCACTCCAATAGCAGTTGACACTGCACCTGACTCGGAATCAAAAGAAACGAACGGATCTGAGTCAGAAGAGCTTCCCAAAGTAAACCCCAAAATAGAAAATGAAGATTTGAATAATCTTACTATTCCGGCGGTATACACTGATCTGAATATCTAAGCTTATACCACTTTTTGATGGTAAGGCTGAAAATTTAACAAGTTTCATTGATGCTTTACAAATAATTCAATCAATAAAAGGCGAGCACGAAGAATTAGCTATTTCCATTATTAAAACAAAGCTAAAAGGTGTCGCCAGGAATCTAATCGGTAATGAAACAACAATTACTGAGGTAATTGCCAGACTAAGAAGCAACGTCAAAGGCGAAACTGTTGAGGTATTATCAGCGAAGCTGATGAATCTACAGCAGCGCAATAAAACTGCTAACCAATATACACAAGAAATTGAGCAGATGACGAAAGCCTTAGTAGGTGCATATATATCAGATGGTTTATCTTTAGAGCTTGCCAGGAATTATTCCATGCAGCATGCAGTCAAAGCAATGACTAAAAACTGCACAATCGATAAGGTAAAACTTATCATGCAAGCTGGCACATTCAGTACTATGAACGAAGCCGTTTCCAAATTTGTTAATAGTTGCACTGAAGCAACTGGGCAGTCAAACACTGTCCTATATTATAAGAATTATCCACAGCGCGGCTCAAATCGCGGACGTGGCAGTTATAGGGGTAGTTTTCGTGGTAATCACAATAACTACAACAACGGTAATTATAACAACAATTATCAGAATAACAATAGAGGGCGAGGCCCATATAGAGGAAACTATAGAGGCAGTGGTAACTCGAACCGAGACCACAATAGCAATAACCAAGGCAATGTAAGAATGACGCAATATAATAACCAAAACACATCGGAAAACTCCCAAAACCCTTTAAATATTCAACAATAAATGAAGTGAGAGTTCACACCATTAATCTCAGCCAAAATATATTCGTTTCATTTTTTAATGCAGCTACTGGGAAAGAATTTATATTTTTAATAGACACAGGTGCAGACATTTCCATTCTAAAAGAAAGTTCGGATAATTTCCAAAACATCCAAAATGATTACATCATAGACATAAAAGTCATAAGTCAAGAAATAATAAAATCCAAATGTATAGTTTTTATAGAGATACAGACCACCAATTACATAATTCCACACGATTTTCATATCCTAAATTCACATTTCCCAATTCCATGCGATGGAATAATAGGCATCGACTTTATCAACAAATACAACTGTCAATAAGATTTCAAGCCATCTGAAGATTGGCTTATAATTAGACCCAATAATTTAAAATTCCCAATTAAAGTACCAATAGCTCATAGTTCTGGCAATAATTCAATACTTCTGCCAGCAAGATTCCAAGTTATTCGGAAAGTTGAACTTAATTCAAAAGCAGACAGTGTATTAATTCCAAATCAGGAAATTCAACATGGTATTTACGTTGCAAATACAATAGCAACATCCAATAATGCCTTCATAAGACTATTAAACACAACAAATATCGACCAAGTAGTCAGAACAGATAACATAACATATGAATCACTTTCGAACTACGATGTAGTCAACACAAATCCAGACAATAGAAAAAATCCGTAATATCACAACTGTCAAAAAACTTCCCTCCACAGTTCAAGTCTCAGCTTACTAGCCTATGCACCCAGTATAGCGATATATTCGGATTGGAAACCGAATCAATAACCACAAATAATTTTCAAAAACAGAAACTGAGATTAAAAGATGATGAACCAGTATATATAAAGAACTATCGAAGCCCACATAGTCAGGTGAACGAAATACAAAAACAAATAGAAAAAGTAATCTCAGACGGGATTGTCGAACCGTCAGAATCCGAGTATAATAGCCCATTGTTACTTGTTCCTAAGAAATCCTACCCCGGATCAAATGCAAAGAAATGTCGATTAGTAATTGACTATCGCCAGATTAATAAAAAATTACTATCTGATAAATTCCCATTACCTAGAATTGACGATATTTTAGACCAACTAGGTCGAGCAAAATACTTTTCATGTCTCGACTTAATGTCAGGATTCCATCAAATTGAACTAGAAAAAGGTTCAAGAGATATAACGTCTTTTTCAACGAGCAACGGCTCATATCGCTTCACGCGATTACCCTTCGGATTAAAAATAGCTCCTAATTCGTTTCAGAGAATGCATGAAGTGACTTTTCTAGGTCATAAATGCACTGATAAAGGAATACATCCAGATGACAAGAAATACGATGTCATTATGAACTGCCCAGTTCCGCACGACGCGGACAGTGCTAGACGTTTTGTAGCATTCTGTAACTATTATAGACGTTTTATAAAAAATTTCGCCGACTATTCACGGCACATAACAAGATTATGTAAAAAGAATGTTCCTTTTAAATGGACGGATGAGTGTGAAAATGCATTCCAATACTTAAAAACAAAACTTATGGAACCTACCTTGCTACAATATCCAGATTTCACTAAAGAATTCTGTATAATAACAGATGCAAGTAAGCAAGCATGTGGAGCGGTTTTAACTCAAAATCATAATGGTCTCCAACTTCCCATTGCATACGCATCAAGAGCATTTACAAAAGGTGAAAATAACAATTGTACTACTGAGCAGGAATTAGCTGCAATTCACTGGGCGATATTACATTTCAGACCATATATATATGGAACGCATTTTTTAATAAGAATAGACCATAGACCTTTAATATACCTTTTCTCAATGACCAATCCCAGTTCTAAACTGACACGTATGAGGCTCGAACTAGAAGAATACGACTTTGCAGTCGAATATTTAAAGGGAAAAGATAATCATGTAGCTGATGTGTTATCAAGAATAACCATCAAAGATCTACAAAATATAAATAGAAATGTATTAAAAGTCATTACTAGATATCAAAGTAGACAAAAATTCCGCGCGGAAAATAAAGAACAAGAATTGCCAATGCAATCTTTAAATAAAGATTCTAAGCCCAACGTATACGACGTCATAAACAATGATGAAGTACATAAAGTAGTGACCTTGCAGATAAAAAATATGTTATGTTTATTTAAACAAGGCAGAAAAATTACTGCAAGATATGATGTTAGCGATTTATATACTAATGGAGTTATTGATTTAGATCAATTTTTCCAAAGGCTTGAAATGCAAGCCGGTATACATAAAATCAGCCAACTCAAAGTGGCACTGTGGGAAAATATCTTTGAATATACTTTAATAGATAAATTTTAATTAATGGGCAATAAAATATTGAAAGCATTAAGAGTAGCGCTACTCAACCCGGTGACCCAAATAACAAATTTAAAAGAAAAAGAAGCAATTTTGTCTACATTTCATGATGATCCAATTCAAGGAGGTCATACTGGCATATCAAAAACTTTGGCCAAAGTAAAAAGACACTATTACTGGAAAAACATGTCTAAAGATATAACTGAGTACGTAAGAAAATGTCAAAAATGCCAGAAATCAAAAATAACTAAGCACACAAAGACCCCTTTAACAATTACAGACACACCAATAAATGCTTTCGACAGAGTGCTAGTGGACACTATTAGTCCACTGCCAAAATCAGAAAATGGCAATGAGTATGCAGTCACTTTAATATGTGATTTAACTAAGTATTTAGTTGCCATACCTGTTCGGAATAAAAATGCCAATACTGTCGCTAAAGCAATATTTGAATCTTTTATCCTAAAGTACGGTCAAATGAAGACGTTCATTACGGACATGGGAACAGAATATAAGAATTCAATTATAGACGATCTGTGCAAATATTTAAACATTGCAAATATTACATCCATAGCACACCACCACCAGACAGTTGGAACAATAGAAAGAAGTCATAGAACTTTCAATGAATACATACGATCTTACATATCGCTTGATAAGACTGATTGGGACGTATGGCTTCAATATTTTGTCTTCTGTTTCAACACGACCCCCTCTATGGCACATACATATTGTCCATATGAGCTAGTATTCGGTAAAACAAGTAATTTGCCAAAACATTTTAATAGCATAGATAGTGTAGAAGCACTATATAATATAGATGACTATGCTAAGGAGTGTAAATATAGATTGGAAGTAGCCTATAAAAGAACTAGAGTTATGTTAGAAGCAAATAAGAATAGAAATAAACTACTATACGATCTTAAAGCAAGGGATATAAATATATCAGTAGGTGACAAAGTTTTATTAAAAAACGAGACAGGTCATAAATTAAATCCTAGATATACAGGTCCGTATATAGTAACGGAAATAGGAGTTAGAGATAACATAGTAATAACAAATAATAAACATAAGAAACAAACAGTTCATAAGGATAAATTAAAAATCTTTATTTCATAAATTGCACTTAGTATGGCCATACAAAGATACACATACATAGATAAATAAATACACATATTCTTTTAATAATTTAATTTTCTATGATTCTAACAACATAAAACAACGAAAAATAAAAAAAAAAGAAGAGATGTATTAATTAGAAATTTTTATTATAAAAATAACTTCATTATATTACGTTATTTTTCAAAAGGAGGGAGATGTAGTATGCACATATATTGAATACCCACTGTACCGAGAGTACTTAAAGGGTGCGCACTGTAACACTTTGTTGCAGTGTTTACATAATCCAAAGTCCCGGTCATAAACCCTAAGTGGCCGAAATACGAACCGATCGTTCTGGCTTAGCCCGCACACAGTGCCAGTGTCAGCATAATCGTAACAAACTGTCAGCATATGCATACCCCTCGCGCCTCCACTTGAGAGCGCATAACAACGTATATTATTATATTCCTTTATACATAAGTACATAGCCGTCTCTCTGCCGCCGCCTGCGAGCAGCGCAGCTACGAGACTTAGCCTTACTTAGACTTAAGAAATATTGTAAAAGAACAGAGACATTTTGATCGTTGGAGCGGCACCTCAGCTGCTCCTTCCAAATAAAAACCAACCAAACTTAACCCTTGGGTATAATCCTTTATCACAGAACAGAAGACAATCAAAGCAATTCTTTTTTGAATGTATCATTATTGTAAATTAGTTAACAAATATTAATAATATTAAAAATATATTATAATATATTAAATTTCAACATATATATTCATAAGCCTATGAACCGGCAAAATTGTTGAAGTATGTCAAAATGAATGTTAAGCACACATAGACTAAAAGATATACAGTGTTGGGATTATGCAGGTTAATCACAGCTATATTTTATCCTATTATCGCCGAAAATATTGCATTATTGTTAAGCACATCTATGAAACTTAGTAACATTTTTGTCAGGCCCCAGCATTAAAGAAACAATAACAGGTTTTCTCAATTTCGCTGCTGTTTGGGCATTCGTTTTGCCAAACGCGAATTAAAAGCCATTCGCGGCGGAGGGCAAATTAAATTCATTTTTATCAATTCAAGTTATCCAAAATTTCAATGAAGCAGATTTGGAAGCTCGGCTTACATAACTGGAAACTCTGATAACGGACAACTTGGGACAACGGCAGAGCATTCTGGTGCCCGACGAGGACCTGAAGGGTGATCCTTGAACTATAGTTAAGATATTAGTTAACAGTCATACGAGTAGGAGTACCGTAGGAGATTAGGCGTTAAAGAATAAAAAGAAAATAGTGGAGGCAGCCACATTTTAAATTTAAATCCGTTGTCGCGCCTAAGCTACGCCGATCGGTCACACTACCGTAGTATAGCGAACATGCACACTACCGGGAATTTACGAGCACAGTCACACTGACTCCATCCGAAGGGGTATATAAGGAGGACCGGTTTCCGGGTAAAGGCACTTATGCAGTCGACCGTGATCAGGTAAGATAATGATCGTTTGTATAGGACTTGAGTAGTTTATTCGTGTACTCTGGCCATAGGGTTTTGATTTTATGCATGAGGCCGTCAAGCCAGACTCTGTCAACCGCTTCAGAGACGTCGAGGAATATCGCACTGCAGTGCAATTGCCGCGTATTTCAATATAATGGTCGATCATCTCCAATTTTCTGGGTAGTATCCAAGTCTCGTATTCCACTTAAGGAGTTTGCAGATGACTTCTATAGCCCAGTTTAAAAGCACAATTTAGGTTGGGCTGAAAACGGTTCGTAGATGCTGCGCTATAAAGACTCGACCTTATTCTTCACCGCGGTTACCCGTGTCATACTATGGGATCGGGTTGGAATCATCTTTTCAGCAACCACATCTGACTTAAACCGTTGTTAAACTGTTGGAACAAACTGCTGGCAAACGTTGAACTGTCTCGGCCACCCAAAGATGTACACTTCAATACATTTAATACATTGGGCGACCTGATAAAGTTTCTCCCGTTGTTACTGCAGAGGTTCTGAAACATCCCAGCAGTATCAGCTGTTTTCTATTTCTTTTAACCTAACGGAACTGAACGCTGTTTCGTTCTCATTCTTTTCTTTCGAAACCGTCATAAAGTTCAGACGCACTTTAAGTTTACGCTCTGGGAGAAAACATTTTAATCCGCGTGTAAAGGCGGTATCCCGCAATTGTTAAGCTATTTTCATTAATTAATTTTTTTTTTCTTTTTTTTTTATTATAGCTTTGCTTTTATTTATTGAATCTACTCTTAAGTTTGATACTAACAATAAGTTGACGAATCTTAACATTAAAATTTAACTAACAGTATACTAAGACTGCATTCTGGTTGCGCGTCCCTCAGGTCGGTCGCTGGGTGGGTAGGTCATTGCGACGAAGGCGTGATTGGTTGCTCAACCTTGTTAGACCTCTCGCCAGGTGGTTAGGGTGCACCGATAGCTTGGTGAAGTACTTTACCTTTTGTTCTGCGATCACTTCTTTGACTGGTTGAATGCTTAAGTCGCGGTGTATGTTTTCGTTGCGAACGTACCACGTTGCCCCGGTGATTGTTCTCAGGATCTTCGACTGAACTCTCTGAACAATGTCAATGTTGCTATTGCGGCGTTCCCCCATAACTGGGAGCCGTACATCCATATAGGTTTTAGTACCGAGTTGTACAGCATGATTTTATATTTAAGGCTAAGAGGTGACCGGGCGTTGATAAACCAATGAAGGCTGCTGGCTTTTAGCTTTAGGTGTGTTCTTTTGGCTTCAATGTGCCGGCGCCATGTGAGTCTTCTGTCGAGATGTACTCCTAGGTAAGTTACCTTGTTTGCTTGTGGGAGTAGAGTGTTGTTTAACGTAATCGGCGGGCAGTTTTGCCTGTTCAGAGTGAACGTAACGTGTTTGCATTTAAGTTCGTTCACTTTAATTCGCCAATCTGATAGCCATTTTTCAACATCGACCATATGACGAGCTAGCTGTGCAGTTTCTTGAATCGGTCATTTAGAACGGCTAAGAATAGCTGTGTCATCGGCAAACGTAGATGTTGTTAGTCGTGTGCTTGTCGGGATGTGTGCTGTGTATCCATGCTTTTCACGAAACCCAAATTGGTGTGACGGGATTCCTTCCTGGATTCTCAGGTATGTGTTTATCCGAGTCATTAGGCATTTTTCAAAGAGTTTAGATAGGCAAGGGAGGTGGCTTATAGGTCTATATGACGTGGGGATAGTGTGGTCTTTCCCCGGCTTTGCTATCATTATTATAATTGACTTTTTCCATCTCACTGGAAAGTGGCCAAGTTTTGCGATGGCATTAAAGAGGTGGGTGAGAGTGCAAACGGCGCAGTATGGGAGCTCAATGATCATTTTGGGAGTTATGAGGTCGCAGCCCGGGGATTTTTTCGGATTCAGTTGTCTTTTGATGATGTTTACGATTTCGTTTGGGCGAAACTCAATTGGTTCATGTTGAGGCTGGGGCTCATATGATAGAGTCGGCAAAGTAAACGCAGGATTTGGTTGGAAGACATTTTTAAGGTGGTTGGCAAACGTGCTGGCTCGGTCTGCGTCACTGCGAGCCCAGCCGCCTGTGGAATTTCTAATAGGCATCACGGTTTCTTTCGGTGAGCTCAGAGTTGGGTGAGCTCTCCATAGTGAGTGTTTTGTACTATTAGTTGAAAATTGCTCAATGTAGCGGCGGTGGACATATGTTTCTTCTTGCTGTAGAGCTTGGGCAAGTTGACGTGAGGCATGTTTTAAGCTTTGCTTAGCAGATGGCGATCTGTGAAATTGCCATGCTCGACGTAAGCGTCGCTTTTCGAGGACGAGCTGTTCGATTTGTAGATTTGACTTCTTTTGATTGCATTGCGTGTTCATAGTATGAGGTGTTGAAACTCGAGCTGAAGAGACGAGTACAGATTCCAGTGAATTAACAAAACTGTCTACGTTGGCTTCATCGCTGAGGTGAGGACTTAGCTCAATGTGTGAGCTAATATACTTCCTTTACTTAACCCAATTGGTTTTATGTTAGTTAGTTAGTTTTAATGGCTGATCCCATGTTCCTGGATGTCGGAGTAGAGTAAAAAGGACAGGCGAGTGATCAGATGAAAGATCCGAAAGGCATTCGGCGCTTATCATGTTTTTATGAATGTTTTTGGTAATCGCAAAGTCTGTTAAATCCGGAAGTTTCTTTGGGTCTGCCGGCCAGTATGTTGGTGTGCCAGAAGAAACATAGTTGAGCTTGTTCTTGGCTTTGATAATTGCATTAAAGAGCTGCTTTCCTTTTGGAGTCACAAGACGAGATCCCCAGTGTGTGTGCTTCGCATTGTAGTCTCCTGCTGCTATGAAGTGGTCTCCGAGTGAGTTGAAAAATTGCATAAACTCATCTTCGGCTATTGTGAAGCGTGGGGGGCAGTATACGGCGGCTAGCATTAATTGCTTGCCAGTACTTAGGTGTATATTTATGGATGTGGCCTGTAGGTAGTTTTTAGCAAATTTCGTATGATAATGGTGCTTAATACGGCTCCTGATTAAAATTCCAGTGTAGCCGTGTGCTTTACCATCTGGATGGTTTGTTCCATAGAATTAATATCCTCGTAGTTTGTATCTGTTTGTAAGATGTGTTTCTGAAAGCAGCATTACGTCGATTCGATTGTCTAGTAGGAATTGCGCTAACTGGAGTTTATGCTGCGAAACGCCGTTAGCGTTCCACGTAGATATTCGTAGGGAAGTCATCATTTGGATTGTTGTGAAACCAGCATTTGAATTAATAGATTTTGGTTTCTCATCAGATCTTGCATTGTTGTACGCATAAACGACATAAACTCCGTAAGGCTTTGTTGTAGACTGCATATCATAGCTTCAAAGTTACTTTTTGGCTGCTCTGGCGGTTTATGCTGCTGAGCCGTGATCGGTTCTTGGTATACTGATTGCGGCAATGAGCTTTTTGAGGCTGTGATAGACAGTCCTGATTTTAAATCACTTGCGTATGTAATATTTTTGGCAGAGTTTATGGGTCCTAGTGAGGATCTGGCTGCAGTCGAGAAGAGGACTTCAGGGTTTGACCTGGAGGCTATCAACTATTTATTTTGGGTGCGGGCAGTAATTCCCCTCTGGTGGATTCGACTTTTCAGCTCCTTATAAACTGGGCAACCTCTGTAGTTGGCAGAGTGATTTCCACCGCAGTTGCCGCACTATCTTGAGTTGTGGTCATCTTTGCTCGCTGGGCAGTGTGCGGAGTCATGAAGCTCACCACAAACTACACACCGGGCGCAGTTTACAGTAAGACCTTGTATGGCCAAATTCTTCGCAGTTCCCACATTGTACCGGGCCATTGCGTTTGTGCGGCTCCTCAACCGTAATTCTGCGGTGCAGCAGGAACTGAAGATTGTATATAGGGTGCACTTCGTATTTCTTTAGGGGCTTAATTTCTGGTTCGAGCTCAACCTTAAAGAGTGGCTGCGGCTTTCAATCCCTGTTAAGGATATTGAGGACTGTCTTAGCGCTAAATCCCTTCTCTTGTAGCGCCTTTGTTGTATCTGAAGGCAATACTTCGGACTCTATGCCCTTAAGTACGACTTGCAGGCCCTTGTTGCTTTTTTGCTGATACGTATAAAAGTTCTTTTTTTTGTCGGTGAGATATTTTGATAATACTCTGTAATTATCTTCAGACTTCGTTTGAACTTTTGTTTCCTGGATGTTGCCCTTTACGAGTGGTATTATGTGAAAATTGTCCTTGCCAATAAGCTCTATAATTTTGTTGACAAGAACGTTGGAACTTTTTTCTCGTATGTAAATTGGCGGGGGCTTATTTTTCCTTTTTTCGACTTCAGTAGATTCGGCATCATCCTCATAGTCTGCCAAGATTTTAAAACGATTTGAGTTAGTGGGCGTTTCTATTGCAGCTATGTTAGCATTGCCACGGGTTATTTTGCGTTGAGAGTTTAGGGGACTTAGCTTCCTATTGATTTCGAGGTAGCGATCCATACCAGTCTGCACAGCCGGCTTAATATTTTTTTTGTTTTTGTTCTCTTTTTCGGGCAGCGCAGCGGCAGAAGTATTAATGTTTGCGCTGCTAGCTGATGACGTCGTTAATCGCGCTGTCGTTACAGTTGCGGCTGTTGTTGTTGTTACGGTTGACGTTGTCAAAGAAATTGCGGTGCTAGTTGCTGCGCTCTTTGGCTGCAGAGACATCGATGGTTGCGAGGGGGAGCAAGAACTCGCTTTCTCGCTCTCTACGTTTAAGAATTCGGTCAAGTTTGGGGTAATTGACCGTGTTTGGGAAGAGCTTGCATTACTTTCGATTGCTTTGAAAGAGAAGTAAGCGTTGTTTCTTCGTACTGAGACCCGTCTCTCATCTTGCTCACGTTGACGATGTGTGCGAACGTCGTTTAAACTCATTGCAGTCGAGGTTGAGTTTGTTAGAATTAGGGTTTTGTTTTATATTAATTAATTAATTAATCAATATAAACATTAGCGATTTTAATCGCTGAAAGCGTCTTTTCGCGTTGTTTTGGTTTACTGCACTTATTTGGATATTATTGAATACTTTTTTTTTCTTCCCCGGAGCACAATAAAAATACACGTCTGCATACGGCGAATGAATAAAATTGAAATTAATTAAATAAACCCGTACATTTTAATACCCGTTACTTGTAGAGTAAAAGGGTATATTAGGTTCGTTGAAAAGTATGTAACAGGTAGAAGGAAGCTTTTCCGACCCTATAAAGTATATTTATTCTTGATCAGGATGAATAGCGAAGACGATTGAGCCATGTCCGTCTGTCTGTCTGTCCGTCTGTCCGTATGAACGCTGAGATCTCAGGAACTATAAGAGATATAAAGTTGAGATTAACCACGAAGATTCTTGAGGTCCCTACGCAACGCAAGTTTGTTACAGCATCCTGATACGCCCACTCTAACGCCCACAAATTGCGAAATCTCAAGAACTATTCGAGCTTGAAAGTTGAAATTCAGAATGTATACGCCCACAAGGCTAAAAAGGCGGTTTTCGCATTTCCTCTTGACATGAACCCAAAACCTAACATTGATCAACATAAATTGTCAGAAGTGAATAAGGCCAAGTGATGAATGTCATTAATTGTTTTCCGTCTTTCGCGCAAGAGAGACTGTGTAGGACGAATTTAGCAACTCATTCAATCGAGGTGGGTACGGTTAAACCCATTAAGCAGCGACGCTTCCCAGTTTCACCCGCGCTGGAGAAGGCCATGTACACCGAAATTGATAAAATGATGCAGTTAGGCGTTATAGAGGCGTCGGAAATCTCCTGGTCATTCCCTATCGTCATGGTTACAAAACCAAGGAAAGTTGTTCGTTTTGATTGCAGAAAGGTCAACAGTTTGACGGAGATGAATGCAAATCCTCTTCCACAACTTAATGGAATTTGAAGGCGATTGCCGAATGCGGAATATATATCGAGCCTTGACTTAAAAGACGCTCATTGACAAGTTCCTTTGGATAAGGCAATGCCATTCGGGATTTGTAATGCCTTAAGCACAATGTCTCGACTCATGAGCAAGGTAATACCAGCACACCTCAGAAACGAAGTGTTTGTCTATCCTGACGATTTGTTAATAGTTTCTTCAAGCTTTGATAGGCATCTTGAGGTCCTGAGGGAAATAGCATTAATAATAAAATGGGCAGGGTTAACTAGTAACATTGGGAAAAGTAATTTTTGTATGCTTCGGGTGCGATATTTGGGACATATCATCGGAGATGGTGGTATACGTGCTGGCCAAAATAAAGGTGACAGTAATGACCAATTTTACCGTACGGAAGAGTTTGCGAAATTTAAGAAGCTTTATGGGATTATGTGGCTGGTATACCAAATTTGTAATACTGAACGTAAGTTCAGTTTGACCGACGAAGCGCTGAAAGCCTTTGAAAACTTTAAGCGATCACTTAGGAAAGCGCCCGTTTTGCGTATCGCCGATTTCGAAAAACCGTTCGAAAGACACTGAGACGCCAGCAAGACAGGTGTAGGAGCAGTGTTAGTACAGGTGTCTGGGGAAGGAGTGGTGTCCGCAATGGACTTGCGAGACGGACTACTCGTGGATTTGAGTTCGGAATATTTTAGATCAGGGGAATACACCGAGCACGTGAATAAAAAGGGGGCGAACCAAACTAATTTTCCTGAACTTAAGACTGAGGAGGGTTTTCTTTATCGTAAGGCCGAACACCTATCAGGAGATCGCATGCACTATAAATTCGCGTGGAAACTTTGGGTTCCCAAGGAACTTGTACCTGAAATACGAACAAAAGCTCATGATAGTCCCTTGTCGTCCCTTATGAGGGTATCCATAAGATAATCGAGAGAGTAAGGCGTTACTATTTTTGGCCTGGTCTAGTACTTGATGTTAAGGCTAATGTCAATGTTTGCGAGGTATGGAGGACCACAAAGTCGCCGAATTGCGTTTTACGACCGCCATTAGGGAAGACGCCTGAAAGCCATTTCAAACGTATATATATAGACTTTCTCAGGCCTTATCCCAGATCCAGAAGCGGTAATGTGGGTATACTTATTGTTTTAGATCATTTTTCCGGATACGTTTTTCTGAAACTCGTTAAGAAAATTGACACAAGTTCTGTGGTAAAATATTTGGATGGGGAATTGTTCTTAACGTATGGAGTACCGGAAACTGTAGTGTCCGACAACGGCTATCAGTTCGGATCTCACGAATTTAACATATTCATGGAGAAGTACTGCGTAAATCACACCATCACTGAGGTACATTCTCCCCAAGCAAATGCTTCCAAACGCGTAAATCGGTCTGTGACTTCTGCCATTAGAGCATACTCACCACCTGAACAAAGGAATTGGGACGAAAATTTTAGCAAAATATGGTGTTCATTGAGATCATCAATTAATTGCAGTTTAGTCTGTAGTGTATGCACATATGCGTCTTATCAGATAACATAAATATTGAGCGGCAACACTTGGTTAGACGAAGTCACAAGACTTTGTTGTTATATAATATGCATTGGGCATTGCCTTTGTCACTCAGCGACCATAAGCCAAGTGCCCACATACATTTCAAGTGCAAACGTAATATGATATGCACTCTTAGCGTAACCCGCTTATAGCCGAGTCAGCATGGTTCCCAGACTGACCGCTTATATAAATAGTGTACGCATAACTCACTGTCTCTCTGCATATGAAATATATAAGTTTGCTGCTCTGCCGCTGCGCTGAGAGCTAGCAAGCTTAATCCGAACTTTCTATCTCTTATAGGTCCTGAGATCTCAGCGTTCAGCGTTCTTCGCTATTGATCCTGATCAAAGAATATATATACTTTATATATATATTATATATATTTCCCAGTAGCAAACAAATTAATCCAAATCTTAAATTCCATTTGAAATTTAATTAAATTAAATTAAATTAAATTAAATTTGAAATTTAAAAAAAAATAAGTTTTCAGTTCAGTCAGTTTAACTAGAAATGAAAAAAAAACAAACTGAATTAAATTAAAGACTTAGGCAAGAAAAATGTTTTATATATGGATATTAATGCAATAAGTAAATATTCAGAAGAATTCTAATTGAATCGAATCATAATTCTGAACAGAATTCCAAAATGGGATTAGTAGACGTTAAGTCAGTGGATTCCACTGGTATCGTTAAATAAAGTTGAATCAAGCAACATAGATTTAGAATTAACAAACATATTACTGATAATCATTGTTGATATAATGTGTGAATGAATGTGAAAAACATTTGAAAGGGACCCATATTTCAGTAGAACAGTCCAGCAGTTAGTATACAATGCTACAATTCCTGTAAGTGTACACGAGTTAATTCTTCATATAGACACATGTAACTGTCAAGCCTCACTATTGTTTCACTGCCCTGCAACCCAAAAAGGAATGGTATTAACAACCATACCGGGTGTGAAAGTTAGATCTAGAATAACTGGTGAAGAACCAGAATCAAAAGAAGCGAATAATACTGACCAAGAAAAATTGGAAGAGGAAGAAATAAATAATCTCACCATACCAGCTAAATTAATGTCTGATTTGTACATTAATGCAGATTCAGACACTGGCTCAAGCATACTTGAGAAAAAATGTATTACAATAGCACAGTCAAATATTGATGTTATAAAGTTTTTCATAAATAGCGAAATAATGTTCTGATTTAAAAAATCTTTGGTAAATCGATAGATATTAACGGAAATAAGTTATACAAGGTCAAACGAACGCATTCATAATAATATTGTATACGCCACAGTTTTCCGCGGTTTGTGGGCGTTGGAGTGGAGTAAAACAAATTTTTTTAAGCAAAACTTTTTAGCTTTTATAGTTTTAGAGATTTTTGCATTTATGGTTTTTCAGAGTTTGTGGGCGTTAGAGTGGGCGTGGCTTGATCGAAAAAAAACAATTCGCATTTGGAGCATCCTAAAAACCTACATGCTTAATCCGAACTTTCTATCTCTTTTAGTTATCTATTGAAACTGTTTCAAAGATAGTCTCCTACGGTGCCATTTTTAATTGGCTTATTTTTAAAATACCGGCTTTGTGTCAAGCCTTGGGTATAGTTGGCCTATGACAATATTTCCATTTGTATATAAATCACCAAAATCTATTCTTGCTATAATTCTCGTACCATGTTTAAAGAAACATAGCAAATCTGTTATATGCACGCTCACTACTTTTCGTACTTCGTCATTGTTTATGACTCCATATACGTTGGGCTGAGATGCTTTGTCTGTAGGTTTTTAAATTTGATACCTGGTAGTCACTTTCAGGATTTTATTTCGTATGTTTTTTAGTTCTGTTATTGTTATCCCTGACAGTGCATCGGATACAAAATTATCTTTGCCTCTTAGGTACTCTACTGTAAAATTATATTCCTCTAATTCTAGAACTAGGATTTGTCATCGAAAACAAATATGTTATTGGTCTATGATCTGTTTTTACTAAGAAATGAGTTCCGTAGATATAGGGTCTAAATTTGGTGATTGCCCAATGAATAGCTGTTAACTCTTGTTCCGTCGTGCTCTTGATACTTTCTCCTTTGGTAAATGCTTTTAATGCGTATGCTACTGGAAAATGTGTTGAATTATATATTTAGTAGTTTGTATTTCTAAAGATGTCAGTCCTTTAGATTGAATTAATCCTTGATTGATTCCCTGAATATTTATTTTGTTGTCAGTGTTTATAATATCGAAAGTGTCAGAATCGTCTTTTAACAAAGATATATCTGCCCTAGTATCTATTAAAAATATTAATTTATCGCCTGTTGCTACGTTTGTGAATGTTACAAATATATTTATACTTAGATTAATCGAATGAACCTTTTTCTGTTTATTGTTGTGTACCTAAGGGCTGTTGTGCGTTTCCCGAAGCATTCTGTGCAATTTTAACATTATTATTATTATTGCCGCCTGGATTCGAGTTATGGCCGCGGTTGTTTTGTCTATACTGATTTCATACATTATTATTATAATTGTATCTGTTTTAGTTGTTGTAATTATTATACTTTATAGGGTCAGAAACGCTTCCTTCTACCTGTTACTCTACGAGTAACGGGTATAAAAACATGAAATGAAACAACTATATCAGAAGTCGTTTCCAGACTAAAAAGCAATCCCAATGGCGGAACTGTAGAAGTATCATCAGCTTAACTGATGAATCTACAGCAAACGCAACAAACGGCTAACCAATATACATCAGAAGTTGACTGACATCTTTAGAAATACAAACTACTAAATATATAATTCCACACAACTTCCAGTAGCATACGCATCAAAAGAATTTACCAAAGGAGAAAGTAACGAGAGCACGACGGAACAAGAGTTAACAGCTATTCATCGGGCAATCACCAAATTTAGACCCTATATCTACGGAACTCATTTCATGGTAATTACAGACCATAGACCAACAACATTTTTGTTTTCGATGACAAATCCTAGTTCTAAATTAACGCGTATGATACTTGAATTAGAGGAATATAATTTTACAGTAGAGTAACTAAGAGGCAGAGATAATTTTGTATCCAATGCACTGTCACGGATAACAATAACAGAACAAAAAAACATACAAAATAAAATCCTGAAAGTCACTACCAGGTATCAAATTAGACAAAAATTCTGCGCAGAAAATGAAAAACAAGAATTGTCAACGCAACAGACAAAGCATCTCAGCCCAACGTATGTATATGGAGTCATAAACAATGACGAAGTACGAAAAGTAGTGAACGTGCATATAACAGATTTGCTATGTTTTGATATTGGTGATTTATAAACAAATGGAAATATTGTCATAGGCCAACTATGGCTTCAATACTTTGTCTTTTGTTTCAATACGACCCCCTCTATGGGGCATAATTGTTGTCCATACGAGTTAGTATTTGGTAAGAATAGTAATCTACCAAAATACTTTAATAGCATAACTAATAAATAACCTATGTATAACATAGAAGATTACGCTCAAGAAAGTAGATACAGATAAGAAGTAGCATACAAAAGAGCAAGAAATATGCTCGAATTAAATAAACAGAAAAAGAGGAAATATTATGATTTAAAAACTAGAAATATATCAATAGGAGATAAAGTTTTACTAAGATATGAAACACGTCATAAGCAATTTATATAATGGTCCGTATAAAGTAACGGAAATAGGAGAAGAAATAACGTTGTAATAGTTAAGGACAAAAACAAAAAACAGATAGTTCATAAAGATAGACTAAAACTTTTTATTACATAACCACACTTATTATGGCCATACATAGATAATAACACATATATAAATATTTTTGATATATATATATTTGATATATAAATATTTTTAATTATTTTATTTTCTTTAACGTTATTAAGTGAAATATCAAATATAGAAAAAAACACCGTACACAAAAAAAAAACAAGAGGAAACGCTAAGTCGAGTGCCGCGACTATAAGATACTCGTTACTGTTTTACACAATTTTAAAATTTTAATTCTAATAGTTAAAATTCCGCAAGCGCCACCTATTGTCGGAGAAAGAATGTTGAGTAACTGATAGTGACGTCACTGCCCATGTGGGTCCTAATAACCTAAATTTTTTCATTAATAGCCAAATAATGTTCCGATTTAAAAAATATTTGGTAAATCGATAGATATTAACGGAAATAAGTTATACAAGGTCAAACGAAGGGATTCATAATAATATGGCGTGGCAGGAAACTTGTGGCAAGTTGCAGTGGTATCTCTTAAATACATATTCTTAGGCAAAACTTTGTAGCTTCTATAGTTTCCGAGATTTTTGCATTTTTGGTTTTCCAGGTTTTGTGGGCGTGGCTAGATGGGAATAAATAAATTTGCATTTGGAGCATCATAAAAACCTACATGCTTAATCCGAACTTTCTATCTCTTATGTTTATCGAGATATCAGCTTTTCTAGAAAATACGAAAACCATATTTTGAGCCTTGTGAGCGTATGGGGTGTGTGGCCGGATAGTAGTACTACTATAAGATGCGCTGGCATCTTAAGATGATACATTCTAGATTTTCTGAGATTTTAGCGATTTTAGTTTTTCATGATTTATTATCGTTAGAGTGGGCGTGGCAAGATGCTGTAATAAACTTGCGCTGCATAGAGACCTCAAGATCCTTCATGGTATTTGTATCTCTTATAGTTCCTGAGATCTCTGCGATCCTACGGACATGGCTTTATCGTCATCGCTATTCATCATTATCAAGAATATATATAAGCCATAGTTAAAGAGAACTTATGAACAGTCAATAAAATAAGATCAAACCGAATCTTCTACTTAACTCAACTAACCGAATGGTCTACTTAATGGTCTACCTGCCTTGTTAGGAAAGTAAATTTTTTAGACGATCGAGCACTGAAGTTACCTCCTCAGGATTTCCTAGAAATTGCAAGAGGAAATGCGTGCCCTCTAATGCACAAGAACACGATGAAAACGAAGAGAGCTAAAATTTGCGATCTCGAAATGTAATTTTTGGGGAAGGAAGAAATTTTAGGCAAGTCTGTTTCCAGTCCGGCTACAACGCTAAATTTGGACCGTCTGTTGTGAAATGTAGGGTTCAAAATAAATTGGGAAGCGCGTATTACTAGTTAAGAGATTTGCAAGGAAAATTCATAGGCATCATGTCAAAGATATCCGACTATAGCACCTCTTCACTCGGTATCAGTCTAGGGTACCAGGAAGGGAATATCCTGGCCTGATTGTTTCGGGCCTTTGAAGCAGCGACTGAAGAGTCGTTTAAAAAACAAATACATAGATGAAGACTCACGTTTCAAAAAGTAGATCGGTTTTTTTATGTGGTAATTGACTGATATTTAGTGTGGGAGCTTTTATGCTGCAGTTTTTGGGAGTTGCCCATTGCGCTTTATCAGTTGCATTAGGGAGGCTTAAAAAAGCTGCAATATCAGCTGTTTTCCCTTAACCTTACTGAATTGCACGCTGATCCGTTCTCATCCTTTTCTTTCGTAACCGTCGTAGAGTGCAGACGCACTTTAAGTTTACACTCCGGGAAAGAAAATTTTAATCCCCGTGGAAGGGCGGCATGCCGCAAGTGTTAAGCTAGTTAAATATCCCATATAGGTTCCGAATCATTTGGATGTTATTATTTATTAATTATTTTTTTTATTGGAATGTATTGTCGTATGCACATATATCAAGTGGAAGCATAATTGCGACACGAGCGGACCTCATGTATGTGCATATACCTCAGCGCTCCAGCCTAAGCGAGCAGAGTTATGTCCCTTAAAATATATATAACCGTCTCTCCCCTGCCGCTGTTGGCAGCGCAGCTGCGAGACTTAAGCCTCTTTATCTCCTAAGTCAAGAAACTCATAGGACAAGAACTCGTGAGAGCTCGGAGCGGTCACAACAGTTGCCCCAGCTAAATAAATAAGGATAATAAAAGAAACTTATTATTTAGAAAATGACAATTACCCTTTGATCACATCATGGTGATCTTGACAGGATGTGTGGTGATCACAACAGTTTATACAAGTTATGACCGGACATGGCCAGAGGGACTATTCTCCCAAATATCACCTATGTACTTAGCTAAGTAGTTGCCAACGTTGTTCCTTTGGTTCCTGGTTCTTAGTTGACTCGTCTCTTCCCGCCTTGCCCTAGGTTTTTCTATTTACGAGTTACGTTACAAATAAAACAGTGATCGTTTCAATGCATTATAAAGGTTTTATTCGCTGAGATCAAAAGCCGTCTTCTTGAGTCAGGGGTACGATTTTCAGTCCCTCGCCGCAGACTCCTGACAGGGCGCTTGCGAAACTGACAGTCGGCGAGCGAATTGCCTCCGGCAGAATGCCGCCGTCGTTTTGTCGCTGAGCTGTCGGTCTCCCGTTTGGTCTCTCCCTCGCTGTCGCCGCGTAGCTGTCGTTGTATATCTGCTGCTGCATCGCTGCCGGTCTCATGTCTCGGCGGCCGCATCATTGTAGCCCCGAAAGCCGAGAGGGTTGAAGGGAAGGGGGCGCTGGCCGGTGTTAACTTACATATTTATCCTTTTGCACCGGGACGCGAACGTGAATGAGATTGGAAAGGGAAGTGTGAAAGAGTCCTAGTCGGAGTCCGTTGGTTGGCCACGACCCGTTAGGAGAGCCAGAATCTTTTTTATTGCCTTTATCCCGCTGGAAGTTATCAAGTGAATATTAAAGAAAAAGCATTTACTATTTGTATCTAGGGTACGTATTGTGGCCGTAATATACTTATTTCTTTAATATATTTTTGCTTTATTGTAAAGTTAAATTAAAGTTTGTAGTTACTCCTTCTATGTAAGCCTCAGAATTCAAAAATAATAAAAAGTAAAGCAAATTAAGCTAAAGTGTAAAAAAAGTTAAAAAATGCAAGAAAAGGGAAAACCTTATATTCAGTGAAGTGGAAAAAATAGAAAACAGAATCTATATGAATATAAAGATTTTTTTTTGCGTGTAAAATTTATTTATTTAACTCGTACATTTTTATTTCGTTTGAAAGTCAGTTCTTTAAATACCGTAGGGTTAAAAAACACTAATTCTTTTACAGCAGACCTAAAGCAGAGATCGATCGAGGCTTATTTATTTATGTACATACACTGAAAATAATTTGACTTTTGTAGTGAGGAAATTTTAATAAATGATGTCACGTAAATACTTTATTCATCATTCTTCATACCACCAAAACAAACCTGAATTGATATGACATGAATTTTATTTATATGATTTAAGAACATGAATTTGGTTATTACCTAATACGTTAGCAAATTAATAGTACCCGAACAGTATTATCACAAACCTCACAGAGTAAAGACGTGTTACTATTGAGCTCTCGTAGTCTACCTACCAACAATCAAACACAACAACTAACAGCTGCTTATCGAAAAAAACAAACAAGTGCGTAAAACAAAATAGAAAAAAAACAAAAATAAAAACAACTAACTCAAAATCCAAGTGCCGGGCGCCAGCCCGAAAAAAAACTACAACAATGGACAAACCACCGGACATAATGGTACATCAATTTACAGCAAAAACCCAGGCGAACGAAAATTCATTATTATTAACGGACCAGACAAATCCCTCAAAAATGTTAACCCTTTTATACTTAAAAAAACGATTGACTTTACATGGTATGGTGAGGTGCAGTCTTGCAAAAACACTCGTGCCGGATACATTTTGATGAAAAACTAAAAACACTTTACAAGCAAGCAAATTGCTTAAATTAAACAAAATTGGAAACATTGAAGTGACTGTCTCTGAACACGAAACCCTAAATTTCTATAAAGGAGTAATATATTGCAACCTACTTCGCAACATAAGCGAATCAGAAATATTAGATGAACTAAAACCACAAAAAGTCACCGAAGTACGAAAAATATTAAAAAAAACGATCAATCCACTACTGAAACTGGTCTAATCATTATTACATTTGCTGCAATTACCCTCCCAGAATACCTTAACATTGGATACGAAAAAATATGCGTACCCCCATATATCTCGATGCCCTTAAGGTGCTTTGGACACCCAACTCCAACCTGTAAGAACCCTAATGAACTTTGTAGAAACTGCTCTGATAAAGTTCATACAGAGATAAATGAGACATGCCACTATGAAAAAATCTGCATTAACTTAATAAACATCGCCGATACCGACTCCAAACACAGCCCACTAGACCTCAACTTTCCAACATTCAAAAAACAACAAGAACTAACAAACATTAAAATTACAGAAAAAGTCGATCACAAAACAGCACTTACAATATACCACACTCGCCATAACCACCCACTTTCAATAAGCTTAGCCTCAATTGTATCAAAACAACAACATCAACACTCAGCAATCATAATATAAACGTGCAAGATACCCGCCAAAGCAAACCACCTACATCTTTCGACGATATCTTAACCAACACCCACACAAGACCTACACTAACTCGAACAACAACCCAATCTTCACTTGAACACATGGACACAGACACATGGATTTCGAAACTCCCACTACCTCCATGAAAATTGTACAATGGAATATGAACGGAAACCTTGACAACTACTGCGAACTTCAATTAATCATTAAAAACACCTACCTCTTTTAATAGCATTACAAGAAACTCATATAAAATACCTCAATATACCAATACCTGTTAATTACTCCCTAATAGAAAAAACATCTCATCCTGGCTCATAAATCTCTGCAAACCAAAGAAATGTACTAGACAACTCTCCCACACCCACAATCGTCACTCGTGACTTCAACGGCTGGCACAAAAACTGGGGCTCGAGAGCTCACAAGGCAATACCACAAACACACCCAACGGATAAGCTTAAAGCTTCATAATGTACCATGGTGGAACAACAATCTCACAAAACTACGAGACGATAAAATGAAAAAAATGGAACGAGCTTAAAAGAAACATATCTACAAAAAAAACATTGTACAAAGAGCAAATGCTCTATTTAAACTAATACTCAAACAATTTAAAATAGCAAGCATTAACAAATTCACATCCCAAATCTCACCGGACAGCCAACCCAAAACCCATACACAAAACAAAACACTAATAACAAAGTTGAAATTGCTCAGCTCTTCTGCCAAAATTTCTCAAAAACCTCCTCCGACAGCAATTTTTCAAGCACCTTTATTAATCACAAACAAACGTCACTCAGCAATACTATTCATCTCTCACATATTCCCAGCAAAAAAGCAACCGACTTAGAAAAACCTATAACTGCAATAGAGTATTCAGCACACACACCAGGATTTGACAGAATCAACTACACAATGATAAAAACCTTTATACACAACAACAAAAAATAGAATTATTAACCTCCAAAACGGCATACTAAACAACTACATTCCACAAACATACAAAAATAGCTAAATAATATCGATCCTAAAACCAAAACCAGACAAAAACCTGCATACCGTCCGATCTCACTAAACTCATGCCTAGCAAAACTATTTGACAAAATAATAAACGACGAACTAATCCATAGCAGTCAAACTGGCTTCAGAAAGGGGAAATGGCCTATAGACCGTCTACTACTCATACAGCATCTTTTAGCACGGGCTCTCTCAAGAAGAAACCACGCATCTATCATATCCCTAGACTTCGCAAAGGCCTTCGATAGAATTGGCATTCACTCTATACTTGACCAACTTTTAACCCGGAAAACTGGCCAAAAAAATATTAACTACGTACGAAACTACATGACAAATAATAGAAAACTACTAGTGCGCATTGACTCTGACATCTCCTCCTTTCAACCAATGCAAAACGGAATTCCCCACTCTCCGTGGTCCTTTTTGTGATTGCAAATAACTAACTAACAGAAAAGCTCACACTTCACCCGAACATCAGCCTAAGCGCATACGCAAATGACTTCAACATCATCCTAAAACTAAAAAAACAAAAAAGAACCTAAATATAAGCCAAAATCCGATAATATCCACTATTACAGACTGGGTAGAATACTCCGGAGCCATGTTATCTACCACAAAATGCAAACACCTCCATGTTTGCAGAAAACATAATTGTAACTGCACCGTAACAACAGGAAACACGCAAATGCAAGAAGTATCATCATTAAAAATCCTTGGTCAGCATTTCAATAACAAATACAGTTGGAAAACTCACACGGAACTACTAAACAACAACCTAAAACAATATATTAACGTAATAAAATGTCTCTCAAGAGCAAAGTTTAACTGCAACACATCTACACTCCTAAACGTAACAAAAGCAACCATCGTCTCAAAAGCAGACTACGGTCTTCCAATCTACGGCTACTGCCCGCACACAACACTGCGAAAAGTAAAGTCAACAATCAACACAGCCTTTAGAACTGCCCTCGGAGCCTTCAGAACCACCCCTTTACGAAGCAAAGGTAGACGCCTTAGAAGACAGACGAGAGTTCCTTACGTCAAAAATCATTAAGTCCCTAGTTAACGCCAAAGCCTCACCAATATTTAAAATTTTAAAAGCATATCGCCCGCCAAAACGTCCACAATACAAATCAACAACAGATTGTATTATACAATACCCACAAGTCCACCAACTACCATTTAAACAATTAACAATACCTACACAAACCACACCGTCCTGGAACACAAGCCCTCTAAAAATAGACACATCGCTAAATAAATTCGACAAAAAAAAGTAACCCTCCTGAAATTTTCAGATTACAATTTACAGAAATTAAGAAAAAAGACGAACACAAATGCAGATACATTTACACCGACGGATCTCAAGCAAACAGCATCACTAGTCTGGGAATCACAAGCGAAACTGAATGCATCAAACTTTCTCACCTACCACACTACTTTTCAGTGTTCTCCGCAGAGCTACTTGCAATAGAAGAAGCACTGCAAATACATAAAACTAAAAGACTCAGACTTACTCTCTGCTATCGATGCAATAAAAATCACTAGCACAAGCGAACCCTATATCTCAAAGGCCCGTAACCTTCTACAAAAATACAATAATAAATTTAAATTACTTTGGATCCCCGGTCACGTACACACCACTACGCTACAAAACAACCACTTACAACCATTGAAAACTTAAACACACAGGTCATATTAAAATATATAAAAAATAAATATCTCTCGAAAATGCAATTAAACATATCCAAAACTTCACGCTGGTACCAAAGTATTAATCATCCCCAACTCAACTGCCACCAAATTATCAAAAACACGGTCACACGTAGAGACCAGATAATAATAACAAGGCTCAGGCTTGGACACACAAAATTTCACATACATACTATATGGACCCAACTGAAACCAGGACCTGTGCGTTCTGCAATGATACCAACGATGCAATCAATTAATCATTTACTGACTAACTGCAAGCCACTAAAAGGCCAAAGACAACTAATATTTAAAAACACCAAACCACTAGAATTCATCTCAACCCCCAGACTACCAAACATATTAAAAATATTATCATTTAAGATAATATTTAGCCAAAATGTATATATAAAACTCATGTAATTATTGTAAAAAAAACGAACAAAAGGACCCCGTTGCCACTGCTCAACATCACCGCTACCTAATAATTTTAAATTATTTGGTAGCTCTTCATAAATAAATAAATAAAATAGTATCCGAAAATGTCAGCCAAGTAATAATCGATTGGGTTAGTTTTATTTTTATTATTATTCATTGTATGATTTTTTTTTATATTTTTATATTCTTCCTGATTTTGGGTTTATATCACGCCTTCACTGCAACCGACATATACTCGTATGTATAGGTTTCTTTTTTTGGATTTTTTCCTTGCCTAATCACCACTTAATTGTATTTTAGTACCTACATTTTTCTACCTTGTTAATATAATATAATTTTTTTCATATAATAATTTTTTTATAATATGAATTATAAGCCCCACATTATATATAGTTACTTTTTTGTCTTGTTTTCTACACTTTTACAATTAAACTGAATTATGAAACGTTAATAATCTCCTGTTTGAGCTGAGCTGATGAATCCGCGGTTGTGGGGTCTACTAAGGGGTCACTAGAACTCTGCTCTATCGGAATGTGACCAAAGGTAGAGTGGGCAATACGCGAGTACCATTTATAGCATGATTCTTACGATCTGCCGGTTTAGTATCTATTTATCTTGTCGCCAACACGGTCAATTCTTGGCTTGGTGCCCCAGTTAACGAAGTCTTTTATCGGGCAAAGTCAAGCTCCGTGGCGCGTCAACTTGCGGCGTTAATTACACTCCTAAGAGACGAGCCGTTGGTGAAAGTGAATTACAGGTGCGGTTACAGTTAGTCGTGAGGATGAATTCCGACTTTGACTGCTCTTAACTTAACTTCGAACGGCTAGTAATCGCGGAGATGGAATCCGACGCACGAGTTACCGACCCGTCGGTAGGCAACGAGCCTCCGGTTAAACCACCCAGAGTTAGCCTAGAAACGACGCATTGACTAGTGACCACACACTTGGATGCAACTATGATGCAATACATAAATTACACCCAAGTCAGTCAACGACCCACTTGAGTGTTGCCTAACTACATAATGCTGACACTGCAACAGGACGCCCAAGACCACTTGAGATCGTCGAACCACTAACTTTATGCTGATGGTGCAACAGGATGCCCCGACCCTCAGCCACAGAAAGACGAAACGGTCAGCCACTTTAACAATTTCATACACAAACACTTTTATTTCCATTTGTATTTATGTATAAGCATTTATGTACTAGTATATAAGATTGTACTCGGCAGCGGCGGCTTCTTGGCCACCGCTGAACAATATATGAAGTTAGTTTTAAAACCAACTCGAAGACTAAAGTCGACTTTTAATCATTCTAAAATAATAATATCTAGAATAACCTTAGCCACATCTCTCTTAGTCCTAGCTTGGAATACCCTATCGGATTATTTGCTCTTCAGTTTGTCAAGACCAGCCCGCAACTAGATTACATAAGCAAAACTCGACGTTCGAAAGACATCTTTTTCGCAGTGAGGCTATAAAAGATGAATAACATTTCTCGAAAATAGTTCCTCGGTTCCTACAACAGATGAATAAATAAAATAAATAAAGATTCTTTGGGAATTATAGAGGGAAATCGAGGAAATCTGTCTAAAGGACAAAATACTGGACTCGTGGGCACCACCTGAATTAAAGAAGCAACTTTTCAGTTAAGAGCACTCCCTAGAAGGAATTCCGAACCCATGTGAAAGCCTACCGTTAATGCAATAAACAAAACCGTAGATCGTAAAAAGATCGAAAATGGAATGTTCTACGTGTGGGCGAATGGGTCATGCCAATAGTGATCAAGCAATGGTGATAGTGGCAAAACAGTACCCTCTATCTAAAAATCGAAACCACAACCGACAAATAAACATTAATTAAAAAGAGGAAGGTAAGTTGGAATTGCTCCAGGATATGCAGTGATAAGGAAGAAGAACTTATCAACCGCCAAATTGGAGGCCTCTGTACTAAGCAGTGTACTTTCCTCCGCAGTTTCATTTGATTTGCATGCGTTTTGTTTTTCGATATTAATTTTAATAATCAATTAAACAAGTATACTCAATATTAATCCCGCGTCTGTCAAAATTACACAGCAGCTAGAAGCCAAAACCAGAAGCCCAACAGGAAAATATAAATACATGGAGCCAAAGAGGGAAGGAGCTGAGCGGACCGAACCGGCTATACAGGTATAGAATGCTTAAAGTTTAAAGTTAATCTTTGCCGTTTTTCTAAGTCATTTCGGACCATCTTTCAACTTTTTGCAGTCGTGTAAAATCGATAGTGAGCATTCTAGCCAATAAATTAACACAAATAAAGTTTGCATGCACTAACAAATTATTTAAATTTTATATATTAGGTTGTCAAAAAAGTGTTGCGATATTTTTATTGAGTTTTCAATTGCTCATAAAATTGGTTACAATAATGCGACTCATGTCAAATAAGCGCCGTTTTGTTCGATGACGCGTTCCCAACGAGATGCCAACTTCATAAAGCCCCTCTCATAGAAGCTCCCTTTCCTGTTGGCAAAAAACTCGGAGAGCCAATTTTCACAGGACTCTCTTGTGGCCAACTTCAGACTACCAAGCGCATACGCCATGGATAGAAACAGGTGGTAATCACTTGGTGCGAGCTCCGGACTATACGGTGGATGCAAAAGAACCTCCCATCCGAGCTCCCGGAGCTTCTGTCGCGTCACTAAAGATGTGTGTGGCCTGGCGTTGTCCTGGTGGAAGACAATTCGGCCTCTGTTGATCAAAGATTGCCTCTTCTGCATGAGTGCTGCCTTCAAGCGGTCTAGTTGTTGGCAGTACAGGTCCGAATTGAGCGTTTGGCCATAGGGGAGCAGCTAATAGTGGATTATGCCCTGCCAATCCCACCAAACACACAGAAGAACCTTCCTGGCCGTCAATCCAGGCTTGGCCACCGTCTGGGCCGCTGCAACACTTTTCGACCACGACCGTTTGAGCCTTACGTTATCGTAAGTGACCCACTTTTCATCGCCAGTCACCATACTCTTCAAAAACGGGTCGATTTTGTTGCGATTTAGACGCGATTCGCATGCGTCGATACGGTCATAGATGTTTTTTTGCGTCAATTCGTGTGGCACCCATATATCGAGCTTCTTAGTGACTCCAAGCTTCTTCAAATGGTTTATAACGGTTTGATGACTCATGCCCAGCTCTTGATCGATGCTACGGCTACTACTATGCCGGTCTCTTTCGACCAATTGTATCGCAATTTTCGACGACAGCCCTTCCTTATGACATAATGCGACGAATAAAACAAATAGCGCCAACTAGCAAAAATACCTCAAAACTTTTTTCACAACCTAATATTTATATATTACCTGCCAATAAATATTAATAGAAAAAAGTAATTCACTTTGCGTGTTTATTTTCGTCCCGGACCCTACTTGTTCTTTAATTCCCCAAACAATTTAGAGTTCAATTTGAAGGCAGGAAAAAGTGAGTTATTTCGTTTTCGTTTTTTATCGTGTTGCTCGAAGAAAATCGAGGGTCATTTTTGCGTGCAGTTTCATTTCTAAATTTGCCGCGTCTCCGCCAAGCTTCTACGCTATTTTCTTGGGACTTTACATTCTGCTTATATATTCGTTGCTCTTTTAAATATCGGTCAGTGCATAATTTTCCGCTAAGTCTATTCATATATAAAGGAGGGAGCCACCGTATGAATATAAACACCTACTCACTCTCGCCACGACAGCGCTGCCAGTTCTTTCGACCTCCCTTAGCATTTTCGTTTTTGGTTGCTGGACAAGTGCAAGCGTTGTCGTTGTTGTTGTTTTTCCCTGCGTTTTGGGTATTCTTGCTGAGCGTGTGCTATCCTTTTAATTTTGCGCGTGCGCCGTATTAGTGTCGAAGAAATTATTATTATATTTAAAATTTCGTTAAAATTATTCGACAAGTTCCTTACTTGCTTACGTTCGGAATATACCACTTAAACATCTTATTTTTTCGAAGTATATAAAATGAATTACTTCGACTAAAAATAAGACAAGAGGAAACGCTACTATAAGATACCCGTTACTGTTTTACACAATTTTATAATATTCATTTTGCTAGTGGAAATTCACAAGGCGCCACCTACTGTCGGAGAAAGAATGTTGAGTAACTGATAGTGACGTCACTGCCCATGTGAGGCCCTATAACTTAAATTTCTTCATAAATAGCAAAATAATGATCCGATTTGAAAAATCTTTGATAACTCGATAGATATTAACAGAAATAAGTTATACAAGGTCAAACGAAGGCATTCATAATAATGTTATATACGCCAAAGTTTTCCGCGGTTTGTGGGCGTTGGAGAGGGCGTGGCCGGATGCAACTTAGTGGCAAGTTGAAGTGGCATCTCTTAAATACATATTCTTAATCAGAACTTTGTAGCTCTTATAGTTTCCGAGATTTTTCTATTTTTGGTTTCCCGGGTTTTGTGGGCGTGGCTAGATGGGAAAAAATAACTCTAATATTTCCTGAGATCTCAGCGTTCATACGGACAGACGGACAGGCGGACAGACAGACGAACATGGCTCAATCGTCTTCGCTATTCATCCTGATCAAGAATATATACACTTTATAGGGACGGAAACGCTTTCTTCTACCTGTTACATACTTTTCAACGAATCTAAGCTACCCTTTTACTCTACGAGTAACGGGTATAATTATAAATAAATATTAAAACGTGGATACAAAAGAAATCGAAGCGCTTTAAAATAAACGAGATGGAATAAAGAGGAATATATCCGGAACATAGCACAAAAAAATGACGGAGAGGATTTGTTCCGCGAGAACCCGCCGTAATGGCAAAACAATTACTGATTTCGTTAATAAACAAACCGTTACCCAATCGTTGCTCTTCCAACCTTCATCGGAAAGCACTTTGGCGACACGTTACTACGAAAGTAAATCCAGCGGATATTTCGTCTCTAGGATGTGACGTTGATGAGCTCGTCACGTCCATCTGGTTCGCTTGGCCATCGTTTCTACACGATTTAGAGAGCAGTTGGCCTTAAAGTTCACACTTCGAGGCAGCTTAAGAGGTTGTGTTTAGGGAGTTACTCAAGTCGGCGTTGACTCTTATCGCTACAACCAGGCCTAATGGTCTGCTTCAAAACATAGAATCCTTTTCCTTTATTTGAGAGTTTTCGTGTAGGTTTTCGCTTTAGCCTCAAGCTCTAGTAAGTTTTCTGAGAGTAAAAGTATGGTTAATCAATGCATAATAAGTATGTCGCTCTGCGTTTGTCTATGCGCTGCTTTCGATGCAAGCCGCAACTCTTGACGCAACTAATGTGGAACTTGCCATCAGACAGACTTCGAGCTCTCCGCCCTTTTTGGACCAATTGCACAACCTATAGTATACATACAAGTCATGCGTGGCGTTGTTTGTGTGTTTAGCGTCCAAAGCGGTCCACTTAGAGTAAGTTTCTGACCTCACCACTGATGTTGTTTTATTGGCTTTTCAAAGGCTTGTGAGTCGCCGTGGACACCTCGACTAACTTCGTCAGAGCAGACTATCACCTGAAAGAGGTACGGGCCCGTCTGGAGGAGCGGGTCTACAGACATTCGGTACCCACTCGGAATTGTGAGCAGTGAATTACTCTTGGGCTTAAGCCTTAAATTTAGTTTGGGTTTAGCCTAGCCTTGGGTTTAAGCGCCAAACCTTTTAAAAAGGATAAAATTCGGTAGGACTACACATGTCTGCGGATTAACCTGGCAGATCTAGCGCTGCTTAAAATTTTCCTTCTCAAAGGCAAGAGCAAGCACGATCGACCGGAAAACGATGAAAGGCAGAAAAAAAAGGACAACCGCACCTTAGGGACCCAGCCAAAAAGCTAAAGTGCATAATTTTGATTGAATATTTAGCTTTATATTATATATCTATAATATATCGCAACAGTAGGTTAGAAAGACTCACATTGAAGTGAAGTGAAGTGAACCATCAGTTATTCAACATGCTTTTTCTGAAAAAAAAGTGGCGTATCTATTTCTGCTAGCAAAATTATTATTTTAAAATTGGATCAGACAGTAACGGGTATCTTATAGTCCCAACACTTGACTAAAGCGTTTCTCCCTATTTTATGCTGCTATTACTAATTAAATAGTTTCCTTTGGAGGCTAACAATAATCTATAAAATCTCAAACTTATAACCTAACTATCTAATTGACTTTTATTTTCCAACCAACTATCAATAACAACAGAATTCTATTTCGCGAAAAGACGCATGTGTACTGGTGCTCATGTGCTTTGGAAATGATCAATTATTAAATGTTCTAATTACTAAGATGTATGGAATATAGTTGGTAACAAAAAAAGGCAACGTGTAAGAGCGCAAGCACTGTGACGAAAAGTCATAATGAGCAAGACTCGGCAGCAACAACAAGACGAACGTCGGCTCTCACCAAACAGAAATAAAGCTTACTTCTCGATAAGAACGGAAGGGTTAACAGAACCAGCAACAACTGCAACACGGCAAGCGAATACAGAGAGAGAACGGTCGGTCTCTCCCGGCTTATTATGTCCAAGCGGCACATCACAAAAACAGCAGTGCCCAATGCACGTTCCTTGACCCATGCAACATAACCAACGATCTGCTTATTACAACAACGATTAGTGACTTCGATACTAACGACGACAATTACTACCACGAGAGCAACATCAACCGCAGTTTCTTTTTCTGCTTTATATAAGCTACATGAATACACATCGATATTAGAGTGCAAATCACACCCACTGGGATCTCGACTCATCAACTCCAAAGGAAGACAGCTATACAACACTATAATAACACCAAGAAACAAGATTGGTCTAATCTCTCCTGTTAAGAAGCTTGAAGAAGATTGATTTTGACGTCATAAAAAGAGTGGTTTTGTGCTCTCAACAAACCTCTTTCCACAGTTTACCCTGCCTATCTCATATTCCAATCAAGAGAAGTGATAAAAGTGATAAGGGCTCAAAAAAAACGATATAATCGCAAAATGATTTTAGAATTACCGAACTGTGCAGAATGATATGTGTAACATGATGAAATTGGGCTATGATCCACAACAATGGAAAGTCTGTCTTCACTATGATCCGAAAAGGAATCTCCATAGGCCAATCAGTGTCCTGCCGTGCCTATCAAAGATACTTGAAAAGCTCCTCCTGAATCAAATAAAGTAACACCTAAAGTCCCATAATGCCATTCCAAGCCATCAATTTGGATTTCGCGGAAAACACGGACCCTTGAACTAGTAAACAAGATACGAAATACATTTGAAAATCGAAAGTATTGTTTCGCAGTCTTTCTGGATGTTGCCCAGACCTTTAACAGCGTTACCCAAACGGATTAATTTATAAAATTAAAACTTTGCTTCAACGAAACACCCATAAAGTACGATAATAAATAATAATCTTGTGCATCATCTTCTGTACAATGGAGTTCATAAGCAAAACTGTAAACGTGGCTCGGAGCTATGGGGAAACGTATGCGTAATGCAGCGAGCTCAATCAAAAATACTAAAAACTATAATTGGTGCACCGTGATACACACGGAATGAAAAAATCACAGAGATTTAAATGTGGAATCTGTTAAAGACGAAATCGACAATGTTAAATCAAAGCATCGAACGCGTTCCGAATATCTGATATTATCCGGTTGACCTGTTCAATTGTTATGTGCGTTTCACGAAACCAAAAAAGATGTGACGGGATTTCTTCTTGGATCCTCAGGTATGCGTTTATCCGAGTCATTAAGTATTTCTCGAAGAGTTTAGATAAGCATGATATTGGGCTCTACTATGGAAAGTGGACAAGTTTTGCGATTCCGTTAAAAAGTTGGATGAGAGTGCAAATGGAGTTTGCAGTTTGGGAGCTTAACGATCATTTTGGGACTTATGAGGTCGCAGCCCGGAAATTTTTTCGGATTCAGTTGACTTCTGATGATGGTAACGATTTCGTTTTGGCGAAACTCAATTGGGTCATGTTAAAGCTGATGCTCGAATGGTAAAGTCGGTAAAGTAAAAGCACTATTGGCCGGATTTGTTGAAAGAAATTTTGAAGGTGCTTGGCAAACGTGCCGGCTCTGTCTGCGTCACTGCGCGCCCAGCCGCCTGTGGAACTTGTAATAGGCATCACTGTTTCTTTCAGTGATCTCAGAGTTGGGTGAGCTCTCCACAGTGAGTGTTTTGTACTAGAAGTTGACAATTGCTCTATGTAGCGGCGATGGTCATATATTTCTTCTTACTGTAGAGCTTGAGCAAGTTGACGTGAGGCATGTCTTAAGCTTTGCTTAGCAGATGGCGATCTGTGAAATCGCCACTCTCGACGTAAGCGTCGCTTTTCGAGGACGAGCTGTTCGATTTGTAGATTTGTCTTCTATTGATTGCATTGTGTTTTTATGGTTTAAGGTGTTGAAGCTCGAGCTGCAGAGACGAGTACAGACTCCAGTGAATTAACAAAGCTGTCTACGTTGGCTTCATCGTTGAGATGAGGTCTTCTGTACTTAACCCAATTGGTTTTTTGTGAGGTCAGTTGAAATGATTGATCCAATGTTCCTGGATGTCGGAATAAAATAAATAGGATAGACGAGTGATCAGATGAAAGATCCGAAAGTTATCAGATTTTTAATCGATAATTAAATCGGGTGGTTTCTTTGGGGCTGCCGGCCAGTATGTTGGAGTGCCAGAAGAAACATAGCCGAGCTTATTCTTGGCCTTGATAATTGCATTGTAGAGCTTCTTTCCTTTTGGAGTGACGAGATCCTTAGTGTGTGTGCTTGGCATTGAAATCTCTTGCTGCTATGAAGTGGTTTCCTAGTGAGTTGAAAAACTGGATAAACTCATTTTCAGCTATAGCGAAGAGAGGGGGCAGTATACGGCGGCTTGTGTAAGTTGGTTGTATATAGTTGTATGTGTATAGATGTGGCCTATAGGTAGTTTTTAGAGAATTTTGTTCTATAGTGGTTCTTAATACGACTTCTGATTATAATTCCAGTCCCACCATGTGGTTAACCATCTGAATGTTTTGTTCCGTAGAAAGAATATCGTCGTAGTTGAAAATTGTGTCTGTTTGTTAGGTGTATTTCTGAAAGCAGCATTACGTCGATTTGATTGACAAGTAGGAAATGATTTAACTCGAGCTTATGCTGCGAAATGCGGTTAGCGTTCAACGTAGATATCCGTACGTTGTAAAACCAGCATTTGAATAAATAGATTTTGGTTTACCATCAGATCTTGCATAGTTGCGCGCATAAACGACATAAATTCCGTAAGGCTTTGTTGTAGGCTACATATCATAGCTTCAAAATTGCTTGTTGTATGCTCCGGCGATTGATGCTGCTGAGCCGCGTTCGGTTCTTGGCATGCTGATAGCGGAAATTAACTCTGTGAGGGAGTTCTTGGCAGTATTCTTGGCAGTTCGCACACTGCACTGGGAGATTGCGTTTGTGCGGTTCCTCAACTGTAATTCTGCGGTGCAGGGGGAACTGAAGATTGTATATAGGGTGCACTTTGCATTTCTTCAGGGGGTTAATTTCTGGTTCGAGCTCAACCTTAAAGAGTAGCTGCAGCTTTCTATCGCTGTTAAGGATATTGATGGCTGTCTAGCGCTAAATCCCTTCTCTTGTAGCGCCTTTGTTATCTCTGCAGGCGTTACTTCGGACTCTATGCCCTCAAGTATGACTTGCAGGCCCTTGCTGCTTTTTAGCTGACACGTGTAAAAGTTCTATTTATTTTCGGTAAGATATTTCGATAATACTCTGTATTTATCTTCAGGCTTCATTTGAACTTGTTTCCTGGTTGTTGACCTTTACAAGGGGTATTATGTGGAAGTTATCCTTGCCAATAAGCTAAATAATTTTGTTGACAAGAGTCTGCACAGCCGGCTTTGTTTTTGTTCTGTTTTTCGGGCAGCGCAGCGGCAGACGTATCATTGTTTCCGCTGCTAGCTGATGAAAACGTTTAATGCGCTGTCGATACAGTTGAGGTTTTTGTTACTGTTGACGATGTCAAAAAAATTGCGGTGCCAGTTACTGCAATCTTTGGATTTAGAGACATCGATGGTAGAGAGAGGGGAGCAAGAACGAGCTCTCTCGCTCTCTATGTTTAAGAATTCTGTCAAGTTGGAGGTAATTGGCCGCGCTTGGGAAGAGCTTGCATTATTGTCGGCTGCTTTAAAAGAGAAGTACGCGTTGTTTTTTTTGTACTAAGAGCCGTCACTCGTCTTGTTTGCGTTGTTCAACTTGTTATGTTTTATAATAATAATAATTAATCAATATAAACATTAGCGACTTCGCTGTGGGCGTCTTTTCGCGTTGTTGTAGATTTGCAAAACCAGTCACTGCATTTTTATGTTTTTATTATGTACTTTTTCCCGGAGCACAATAAATACACGTCTGCATGCGACGACGGTTACAATGAACGAAATTGATTTGTATTGAAAATGCTCTCTGCAAGCCATGGACGTCCAAATTAAGTTTCTCACTCGTGATTTAATTAAAAAAATGTATATTTATTTTTCTAATCACTTAATCACTATTACAATTTTTCAATAGGTCGAACTTAGTTAATTCACTGCTCGTTTACTTTTAACAGATTATCACTACTGCTCGATTCGGATCTCAAAAACGGACTGTCGATCTCTAGTTCAATGATCAATAATCAAACCTCGGCTTAAGAGAATTTATCCCCAAAAATTGATAAAGAGAATGGCTCAAGAGAGTCGGAAAATAGGATGATGCAATTTGCCAATTAAATTTGAAGTTCAATCTTGGCCGGAAATTGGTGTTTACATTAGCGGAGTATAGGGACCGCTTTGGGAATCTTTTTGATTACGATAGCGGACTCGGGGCTCGCTTTGGGGATCTTTTTGATTACGTTAGCGGACTGGATGTTTACAGCATCCGTTTGATTTGGGCTGCGTGAAATTGATCTGGGTGGGAATGATTCGGAGGCCTGATTGACAGAAATAGCTGACCACGGATTTATCTCGGGTCTGTCAGAGTTATTGGAAATTGGCTCTCGGCTCAAAGTTGTTTATAAATTGGGTAAGAGCCCCTAAATAATGAGTCATATAACTCCCCCCATTCTAAATTGAATCGTCCCGATTCATTGGAATTGATGGGTATATTGAATGTAATTGATGGGTTAATTCGACAATAATATTTTCTTCTAGAGTATTTTCATTGTCGGGTATATTATTTATTTCATTATCGGGAATTTTATTTTCTGGTTCAATTTCTGTATGAATTTGGCACGGTTTGAATATTAAAAATTTTCTGAATTTGATTATAATCATAATAGTTAAATATACAGTTGTGAATATGATTAATATTAACGTAACTGGTATTTGAGTTTGTTTAATTTGAATAAATGAATTTAGTATGTTAGTATTATCGAATGTGAGTTCCGAATCATTAGATATTATTTTCGAGCGGTGATGTATTCCAATATCTTATTGTCTACATTGGTGTAGGAAATATTATTAATTTTAGTGGTGCCATTAAAGGTTATTAAATATGACCCATTTAAATGAGTGTCATTAACTGTATTTTCTCCATTAACAAAAATGGCTCCATCTTGGATTACATCTATATTTTTATTTTTTTTCTCGGATTTGGTTACAAACGGATTTTTCTTCATTTAGTAATTTAGTGAAACAAGAGCCTTCTGGGTTAAGTGTGCAATAATTATTAAATATTTCTGTCTTAAAATTAGACATTACGTAGTACTTATTTTTACATTTTGCGACGTGATTGTCAATAAATAATTTTCCATTATTATGTGAAATGGATCTTGAATTGTAAACGTCACAACGATCGGTAATAATAGGGTATTTTATGTAAATAATACTAAGATCTTGATGTAAAGCGATTTTAAATTCAGATTTATCTAAAAGGTCTGTTATAACTACAGGTCTATCTTCGTGCTTATAAATTTCTAGTATATAATCGTTGTTTAGAGTTTTAGTAGTAAATACATCAATTTTGGCAAGTGTAATTGTGTCCATTAAATTAATAAGATCGTAAGTAAGCAACCGCAGACGATATTTTCTAAGTGGAATTTCTTGATCTTTAAAGGCTGTTTTGAATTGTACAGATAAAGATTTTATCTCTTTAAATATTTTAGAATTAACGAATTGATCGTTATTATTTTGTATTAAATCATCTATTTTATTTTGGACTGTTATGAAATCATCATGATCTGGTGTTCCCGCTATCCATTTCCAAATAGTGCCTATTTCATTTATGCCTCTTTTTGATCTACTGGATATAATTTGCGAGATAAGTATTATGATAATTTTTAAATCGTGGGATATTTCCCAAAGAAAATTCTTTTAGAAATTCTGTTTCAAGATTAATTATTTCTCGATAAAGACTTATATTAGTTATATGAAATAAATCTGCGTATGATTCATAAATAAGAGCATCTTTGGTATCCTTGTAAAGAAGGAAATCATGGTTCGTGTAATCCATAATTTCGGATTTGGTTGTAGCTACCAGCAAAAATAAGTACCTTATTGAAATCATTATCAGTAATTTGAAACAAGTTATTTAATATTATCTTTATGATTTCCCATTTCTTTGTGCAAAAATTTAAATTGGGATAAAGAAAAACTTCGTTCGTTATCTATCATCAAAGATTTGGCTAATGGAAATTGTTGTAAAATTTCTGAAACTTTATTTTCTACATTTAGGTTATAAGGGATTTCTTTTACGACTAAGTATTTCGAAAACGAGACTATACAAGTAATGAATATTAGTTTCTGGGCGTAAAATATGTCAAGATGCAAATTGGTGCTTGACCGATAGGAATCTGTACAGGGTGTCTGTTATATTTGTTTTAAGTGCAGATAGTGCAATTCTTTATAAACTCTTAAAGTTTTTTGTATAAATTGGGTCAATAATAGAGTCAAGTTATTTGTTTATAATTTTCATCAAGCCCTCTATGAGCTCTACAATGAGTTCCTGTGATAATAAGAGATCTGTCTTCAGCGTTCTCGACATCCTGGGCAAATGTCTTAGTGTATAAAAATGTGTTTATAAAATTGTCCTTAAGTGGTTTTTGAATTCTGTAAAAATTTTCTAGAGTACAGTGAACTCCTATTATTATATTGGGTGGAATATATTCCCTTAAGATTGATACTAAATTTTCTGGAGTGTGATACTCTATTATATGTTTAGTATTTCCGAATACATTAATAGAATAGATAAAACTACTCTCTGCTGAATGCTGAGTATTTTGATCTGAGACCGATGTATTACTTTCCGTTAAGTTATTTATTTGAATCCTTGATAAAGCGTCCGCAACAACATTTGTTGGTCCTGACCTGTAAATAATTTTGGGTGAATAGCTTTCAATAAAGGAATACCACCTTTTCATCTCAATATTTGGATTTTTTTGAGAAATGGAAAATGAAAGAGGTTGATGATCGGTATAGATATCGATGTTGTTAACCCCATATAAGTAATTTCGAAGATTCTTAAAAGCCCATACAATGGCTAAAAGTTCCTTTTTATTTGTTGCATATAATTGTTCGGTTTTAGTCAGAGTTTTTGAGATAAATGTAATTGGTTTTCCTTCCTGAGAAAGAACAGCACCAATTGCTAAGTCAGATGCGTCCGTTGTTAGAGTAAATTTTTTATTATAGTCTGGTTGTACTAGTTCTACTTGTGCAATTAAATTTTCCTTGAGCTCGTTAAAAGCTCTTAAATCTGAATCATCAAACTGTATTAAAGTTTTACGTGATGCCTTTTTTGATACTTTGCCGTTTTGGCCTTCTAAATATTTTGTTAAAGGTTTAGCTATCTTTGCGTAATTTTGTACAAAGTTTCTGTAATATCCTGTAAGGCCTAGGAAGCTTCTAAGCTCTCGAATATTTTTAGGTATTGGATATTTTACGATAGTAGAAATTTTTTCGGGATCGGTTTTTATCACATTGTGAGAAACAACGTAACCGAGAAAATTGGTTTCTAATTTAAAGAACTTTGATTTTTCAATTGACATTTTTATGTTTGCGTTCAGCAAAATTTTAATAATGAGAATTAAATCTTTATAATGTTGTTCAATTGTTTTTGAAAATATAATTATGTCATCCATATAAACGTGACATGTTTACCCACTTGTTCTCTTAAAATATCATCCATCGCTCATTGGAATATTCGTGGAGCGTTGGTCAAACCGAAAGGCATTCTTAGGAATTCGTATTTCCCCTTTTTGATTGATAATGAGGTTTTCTGAATGTCTGGTTCATTCATGAGAATCTGATGAGATCCAGATTCCAAGTCAATTGTTGAAAAGTATTTGGCTTTCCCAAGATTTGACAAAATCACTGAAGGGTCCTGCATTGGATATCTATCTGGTATTGTATTCTCATTTATTTTTTTATAATCAATTACGAGTCTGAGTTTTTGAGTTCATTGAAACCCTTTTTTGGTACTACTAGTACCGGTGAATTATAAGGACTTCTACTTGGCCTTATAATTTCTTCTTTTAATATTTGACTTATTTCAGAATTTACAAAATCTGAAGCTGATTGAGCATAAGGGTATTGTTTACTGTAAATGGCCCTATCATTTACGGTGTCTATTTCACCGCGGATATCTGTCCTAAATGGAATCTGCATATTTATTTTTGAATGCTCTTCATTGATAATATTTAATATTTCATTCTCCAGATCTTTTCTCTGATCTGTAGACGATATTTTTATGTTGTTTATTCTTTGATTGTCGGGTAGTTCGACGACGGCGTGTTCAGAAGTTTTAAATTGCAAACTTTTATTTTTGTCGGATTTCTTAACGACGGCGCGTTCAGGATTGTTAATTCCCAAACTTTTATTTTTGTCGGATATTTCAACGACGGCGTGTTCGGAATTTTTGAATTCCGAACTTTTTTTTTGTCGGATTTTTCAACGACGGCGTGTTCAGGGTTTTTATATCCCAAACTAGATTCGCTTTAATTACCCATTTCAGATTCGGATCTGATTTGAGCTTTTTCATCAAAGTATTTTTTTAATATAAATTCTTTTAATGGAAGAATGGTGATCTTCTGTTAAAGAATGTTGGTTTAATATGTTTTCGTTATCATAATTTAATTTTTCTTCTATTCCATTATATTTAATTACTCCCTTAGCTGTATCAATTACCGCTCCTATTTATACCCGTTACTCGTAGAGTAAAAGGGTATACTAGATTCGTTGAAAAGTATGTAACAGATAGAAGGAAGCGTTTGCGATCCTATAAAGTATATATATTCTTGATCAGGATCAATAGCGAAGTCGATTGAGCCATGTCCGTCTGTCCGTCCGTCCGTCCGTCCGTCCGTCCGTCCGTCCGTCCGTCCGTCCGTCCGTCTGTCCGTCCGTCCGTATGAACGCTGAGATCTCAGGAACTATAAGAGACATAATGTTGAGATTAACCATGAAGATTCTTGAGTTTCCGGGACAGCGCAAGTTTATTACAGCATCCTGCCACGCCCACTCTAACGCCCACAAATCGCAAAAAACTAAAATTGCTGAAATCTCAGGAACTATAGGAGCTAGAAAGTTGAAATTCAGAAAGTATAATCTTTAGATGCTAGCGCATCTTATAGTGGTACCATTATCCCGCCACACCCACCCATACGCCCACAAGGCTCAAAAGCCGGTTTTCGGATTTTCTGATATCTCGGTAACTATAAAAGATAGAAAGTTCGGATTTAGCATGTAGGTTTGTATGATGCTCCCAATGTGAATTGTTTTTTCCGATCAAGCCACGACCACTATAACGCCCACAAAACCCGAAAAATGCAAAAATCTCAAAAACTATAAAAGCTACGAAATTTTGCTTATAAAGACGTATTTGGGAGGTGCCTGTGCAACTTGCCATGAAGTTGCATCCGGCCACGCCCACTCTTACGCCCACAAACAGCAGAAAACTGTGGCGTCTATAATATTATTATGAATACCTTCGTTTGACCTTGTATAATTTATTTCTGTTAATATCTATCGATATACTAAAGATTTTTCAAATCGGAACATTATTTCGCTATTTATAAAGAAATAATGTTATAAGGCCTCACACGGGCAGTGACGTCACTATAAGCATACTCAACATACTTCCTCTGACAATAGGTGGCGCCTTGAGAATTCCCACTAGCAAAATAATATTTTAAAATTTTGTAAAACAGTAACGGGTATCTTATAGTCGCGGCACTCGACTATAGCGTTGCCTCTTGTTTTTTTAATAGGTTATAGCCGACCAGTAAATCTGAGTCAAGCCCATCTATTTCATAAAAAGTATATCGCGTATCAAAAATAGTTATCATATGATAAAATTTAATTATTGAATATCCATTCACTGTGGATACTCTTTTGTAAATCGGATGCTCGTTTTTGTTTTTATAAATACCTGTTCTTATATAACACGAGGTTGCCCCAGTGTCAATTAATATTTTTAATTTCTTATTTATTTTTGGATCATCTCTAAATAAGTAGGGTAAGCCTACTCCTGACTTTTGTCTAAAAAATAGTTCTCCTCAATGTTATTTAATTTCATCGTCTTGTTAACCGGTTGGTTAACAGTTCCAGTTGGTACCCTTTTATTTTGGGCTTGGCTTTGCTGAGTGTTCTGGGTCTCAACATTTTTTGTTTGATCCCACTTGTTCTGACTATAATGATTATTTTGATATTTATTATAGCCTTGATTATAGCCGTTGTTAGCCTTATTCTGAACCTGGATAGACTCGTCTACCTCCATTGGTTCCGGCTTATTTTGTGGCTGCCTATAGGTGTTCCACTGTTTTTGTTGGTTATTATTAAATCTACCCTGGTTCCAAGAATTATTTTTATTCTGATTATAAGAACCATAAATATTTTTGTTCTGGGTGTTGTCATGATTAAACCTTAAATTATTATTGTTTCGCTGGTTACTGTAACTATTGTTTTGCTGTCTTGTCTTGTGGTTGAAATGTGTATGTCCATTTACACTAGAGTTTGGCTCGCTATGTTTTCTCTGAGTAGAAGAGAAACTATTTGCAAAATGAGTCCTCATGTTGTTGTTTTCCAATTCCTGAACTATTACCATTGCATTTGGTAGGTCAGGTGGATTCATTGCGAAAATAGTATCTAAAATTTGGCCGTTGAGGCCGGTAATGAAATCTCTAAGAGCTGTCTTCCTGTGTTTCTCATTCATTTCCGCTGTTATAGGTTTGTTTCTACCGTAGGTAATAATAGTTTTATTAATTAGCAGAGTTTTTAATTTTCTATTAAGTGTACCATAATAATCCATTATGGATAATTTTCCCTGACCCAATACACTTAATTCCTGTTCAATAATGTGAATTGGTCTTTTGTCGCTAAAGACGAAGTCAAGTCTGGCCATTATGGCCAGCGAAATTTAATACAGTACCGTTATGGGTTAAGGTGTCGTTTGCCATTCCTGTTATTTTGTTTCGTAATATAGATAAGGCAGAATAAAATCTTTCACTCCCTCTGGCATTGCCCCATGGCTATTTCTGGCGATTCTCTCCAGCTTACATATTTATCCTCTTCACCTTTATATTCCTTAACAGATTTGATGATCTCATAAGATGTGTTGCATTTTATTTTTGGATCTACAATCTCTATCTGATAATCCTTAACCGATTTAATTTGGTAAGAAAGCTGCGATCTTAAGTTAACGATCTCCTCCTTTAATGGATTTAATTCAAAATTTACAATTTTCTTGATTAAATATCCTACATTTAACATGGTGTTGTTTGTTATTGCCTGATGGCTTGTATTTTCTTGTGGCGGATTCATGTAGAGTCTTTTATTTGCTCCAATCTGGCTTGTTGAAGGTTCTGACATTTTGAGAACTTTTTCGAAATTTGAAATTAACTCTTCCACTTTGTATATTTATGTTTCCTTTCTTACAAATGTGTTCTATAATAATAATAATAATAAATATATGATAATAAAAATAAAAAAAATAGTATCGCTCACGAATCGTCCTTATTTTTTTCCTTTTCGTTGTTATTTTTCCTGTTGGGGTCGTCCTTATCCTGAATGATGATCCTGATTGGGGTCGTCCTTCCTTTTTTTTGTTTTTAGATTAGGTCTTCCTTCTTTTCAATATTTGGCGAGGGATTGCCCTTCAGCCTGTTTTCTTTGAATGTCTTTTGTTGTTGATTTTGAAGATTTTTTTACTTTTTGATTTTATTATTGTCCGAGCAGTGAATTTATGTTACGATCACTATTTTGTAATTTGAGATTTCAAGGGGATTATTTCATTAATTATTTTCCACCTTAGTTTTGTGATCAACACAAACTTTTTATTTATTTGCCGGTTGTATAGAGTTTAAGGGGATTATTGCATTTATTGATTTCCACCTTATTTTTATCAACACAGGCTTTTTTATTCGTCGGTTGTATCGGGTTTTTTGGCCGCGATACATTCCTTTTTTTATTTTAAAACTTTTTTGTTTTTATAAAAGAAAAGTAGAAAATGATGAAGTGTTAAATTTAACAAGTACATCGCGGCAACGTACACACGTTTGTATGTGAGCCAAAGAGAGTGCAATTATTCTAACAAAGAGAGTGTCATACAAGCCAAAATATTAAGAGGGACATTGTATATGGGGAAGGCTGGGTGTAGGAGATAAATCTATGCAAGCCACATATACAGATGCAAATAAGTACGAATATACATATGTACGTACAAAGAGAAGGCTGTGCGAAAGAGTTTCGTCTTGCGTAAGCCAAATATTAAATCGATTGTGTATAAAATACAAGTCGACAAAAAGAAAACAGGTAAAAGTAATAACAAGCCAATATTTACCTATAATAAAATCTCGTTTTTCAGATAAGAAAAGATGTGACACGATTGAAAAAGCGGTGCTCAGAAATGAATGGGGAAAATGGTTAAGAGCCATAGCTATGGAGGTTAACCAAATTGAGTCACCAAAAACCAAGAGAACAAAACTACTTCATTTGGGTGGAGTACAGTTGCAGACTGTTGCATACTCATTACCAGGCGCAATAATTGAGTACGATGAAAAGCTGGACAATGATGTTTTCGTTATATTAATTGAGAAGTTACATGCCTATTTTTCACCTAAGCAAAATTCCACGTTAGAACGACATCTTTTTCGCAATTTGGCTCCACAGGAGGGGGGAAAATTTCTCGAAATTTATTCTTCGGCTACGATATATAAATGCTTCTTTGGCGAATCGAAAAAGGAAATCGAGGAAATCTGTCTTAAGGACAAAATACTGGACTCGTGGGCACCTCCTGAATTAAAGAAGAAACTTCTGAGTAAAGAGCACTCCCTAGACGAGATTATTGAGGTGTGTCAAGTCGAGGAGCAAATTAACAAACAATCCGAAGCCATGCAGAAGCCAACCGTTGAGGCAATAAACAAAATTGTGGCTCGTAAAGCAAAACTGGAAGTGGAATGTTCTAGGTGTGGTTGGATGGGTCATGCCAATAGTGATCCCGTTTGTCCGGCTCGGCATTTTGCACGCAGATGCAAGTAGAAACAGTATCCTCAGCTTAAAAATGGAAACCTCAAGCGACGACCAAATGACGATTGCGCTGGAGAGTGTCGATCTTATTTCAAAAGGAAGAAGGAAAGCTCGAATTGCTTTAAAATATGCAGTGACGAGGAAAAAGAGCTTATCAGCTGCCAAGAAGTTTCTCTTATTATTGATTCTGGATCGCGATTCAACCTTATCAGCCATATAGACTGGGAAACACTGAAAAGCAAAATCCCGGCGGTGTTTAATGTGAGATCACATTCACAAAAACAATTCCGAGGATATGCTTCTGATCAATTACTAGAAGTAATTTGTGTTTTTGAAGCACCGATATCAGCTGTACCAGATGTCGAGGTGATTGCTACATTTTTTGTCATTAAAAATGGACGACAGTCATTACTGGGGCGTGAGACAGCCATAAAGCTAAATGTTCTTCGTCTTGGCCTAAGTGTCAATCGCACCATTTCCCGAATAAAAAGGTGTTGAAATAAAGCTGTGCATTGATCCCCAAATCAAGCCTGTTCAGCAGCCGAAGATAAAGTTGCAGCTAAGCTTGATGAAGCTTTGAGCCGAGACATTATTGAATCTGTTACGAGTCCCAGTCGATGGATCTCCCCAATTGTCCTGGCGTTTAAGGAGAATGGCGATATTCGACTCTGCGTTGATATGCGTTTGGCGAACAAGGCAATTCGTCGAGAAAACTATCAACTACCAACTTTTTAATCTTTTATGACCAAACTTAAAGGTGCACGATTCTTTTCGCGCTAAGACTTGAAAGACGCTTATCATCAGCTGGAACTGGATGAAGACAGCAGAGAAATCACAACCTTTATAACACCAATGGGACTTTTTCGATATAAAATATTGATGTTCGAAGTCAATTCTGCTCCAGATTTTTATGTTGTTATGAACTACATCGACGACGTTTTTATCTTCGGAGAAAGTCAAGAGGAACATGACAAAACCGTAAGAGATGTCTGCAAGGTATTCGAGGAAAACAACGTACTGCTAAATGACCAAAAATGCGTTTGGAAAAGCAAAAATTTTTTTTTTTTTTTTTTTTTTTTATTAAAGTTTTTCTGAGGTTGTTTTTTTTGCGGATTTTGTTTTATTTTTTTTCTAAGGATTTTCAAAGAGTATATAAAAAATGGGGGGATTTGTGTTTTTTTTTTTGATAAGGGATTTGGGGAGATTATTTACCTAAATGAACCTGTGGGGGAATTTTTAGTTCAAAATTTAAAAAAAAGAAAAATAACAAATAAGAGGGAAAAAAAAAAAAAATCTTTTTTAAAAAATAAAAAGAATCTGGCATATTTTTCAAATCTTATCAATTTAAATAGAAAAAAACCGCCCTTTTCTGGAGATGCCGCTTTTAGCAATTTAGGGGGTTGTTGTTTGTTGCTCTCCTAAAAAAAATTTTTTATTTATTTATTTAACAGGCGGGGGGTTTTTGGTGGTGAAAAACGTTATTCGCAAACGGAGAAAGTGAAGGGCACCCAGGAGAATCGGCCATGAAAAGGCGGTTAAGATCAAAAGTTTGGTGGCCTCGGATCGACCGCGACGCTGAAAAATTCAAAAACGCTGCAAAGATTGCCTCCTGGTGTCTCAACCATCCAGACCAGCACCCATGGATAGAAATCCATTTCCAACTGGCCCATGGATTTGGGTAGCGACCGATTTGCTGGGTCCTTTACCCAATAACGAGCTCATCCTGGTTTTAATAGACTACTACTCTCGCTATATGAAATTCAAATTTTTACGCTCTATTTCGTCAGCTAGCCTCATTGAAGTAATGAAAGAGATATTTTGTAGATTAGGTTATCCAAAATACTTAAGAACTGAGAATGGTCGACAATATATCAGCTCAGAATTCGCGGAATATTGCAAAATTTGCGGAATAGAGCAGGTGAAGACACCACCCTATTGGCCCCAGGCTAATGGTGAGGTGGAAAACATGAATAGATCTGTAGTGAAACGATTAAAAATCGCGTATTCAAATTCAAATAATTACAAAGAGGAGATTCAGAAGTTCGTACTCATGCACAACGTGTCGCCACACGGGACTACAGGAGTAGCTCCAACTCAGCTTATGTTCAATAGGGTCGTTCGAGAGAAAGTTCCATGTATAGATGACATTGATGGACAATTTACAGACTCGGCTGAAAGGGATAGAGATTGTATACTAAAGCAAAAAGGGAAAGAACAGGCAGACAAAAAGAGAGGGGCTAAAGAAATCGAAATAAAGGTAGGGGATAAGGTGCTTTTGAAGAATGTAATTTTCACAAACAAATTAACTCCAACCTTTGGCCGAATATGAAGTAGTAGAAAGAAACAATAATATTATTAAAATTACGGCAGAGGGTAAGACACTTATTAGGAACGTATCCCATGTCAAGAAGATTCCAATAACGACAAGCGAGGCAACGGCATCTGTAATTTCTCCTTTAGGTAACGCTCGAGATAATAGGACATCGGTACAGGACTACCAGGAAGGTGGGGAAGACCAGGAACATTGAACGGAGCGGTTGGCGGAAAGTTAACATCAACCTTTGAAGCTGAAACTTGTTAATAAAGGAAGGATGTGGGAATCTGCACAGAGCAGCGAGATCGCCAAGGACAGCGACGATGCTAGCAGCGGACACGAGTGATGAGTGTCAAGAGAGACGAGAGTTTAGTTTTAAATAAGTGAGCGAGCAAGACGGAAGTGTATTAATAAAGAAATGAAATAAACCGAATTTAAGTACACTAAAGTGCGGGTTTATTACTTGATATCACGGGTCGTTACAATTAATAATCAAACCTCGGCTTAAGAGAATTTATCCCCAAAAATTGATAAAGAGAATGGCTCAAGATTACATTAGCGGAGTTTAGGGACCGCTTTGGGGAGTTTTTGGTTACGTTAGCGGACTCGGGGCTCGCTTTGGGGATCTTTTGTTTACGTTAGCGGACTAGATGTTTACAGCATCCGTTTGATTTGGGCTGCGTGAAATTGATCTGGGTGGGAATGATTCGGAGGCCTGGTTAACAGAAATAGCTGACCTCGGATTTATCTCGGGTCTGTCAGAGTTATTTGGAAATTTTCTCTCGGCTCAAAGTTGTTTATAAATTGGGTAAGAGCCCTGGATGTCGACATCCAGGTGGAAGTTGACAAGCGGTCCAGTAGAGTTGCTGCACACTCTACGCCATTGGATGGTACCAGTGGTGCTGGTATTTCACCCACTCCATACACGTTGCCCCCGTTGCCGATGCCAACATTCAGCGGTGGCCGGATTTCTGCGCCCTGTTCAAGACGACGATTAACAACTATCCTGACTTGACCAAGATGGAGAAGCTCAGGTGGCTCATATCATGTTTGCGGGGTCAGCATTGGAGACTGTGAGAGCGTTGGAGATTACTGATGCGAATTATGATGTTGCCCTTGATCTTTGGCGTAACCGTTTTAGTAATCGACGTTTAATATTTCAGGCTCTCATCAACGAGATCCTGCAGCTAAGGTTAGTCGAGCCGGGATCCGTTTTCGGGAACTATGCGAGCTCCCATGAGTTCCGGGACGGCTGACGAAATCGGAGAATGCCTCCTCACCCAGTTCATCTTTCAAATGCTGGACCCTGTCACAAAAGCGAAGTGGGAAGACTCTCTCGCAGAAAACAGTGTTGACAGCCTGCCATCTTGGGGATCTATGGCTCGGTTATTGGAACAAAGCTGCCGTACACTTGAGACTGTGGATTTGGCTTTAGCTCCGCATCTGCCAGCAGACCGAGTGAGCCGACGTAGGCCATTTAAAATCATTTGTTCATGCTCCTTAATGCTCCGCCAATTACCCAGCACTGCTTCTGTTCCCGCTTCCAGCGTGGATCCCGCCAATGAGGCTGGCTGGTTCAACCAGCTGAACCAGGATCGCCACGCTGAAGCAGTGCTATTGCCTACCGCCAACATTCTTGGTTAATGTTTGCTTAAAGTCTCGCCTATCCACGTATACGGCATGCATTGAGGCAGTTATGGCGTGTCCCATCGCAGAGCGTCAACATAGTCAGAATATTGATGTCTGGAAGGTTCCTGGTAATGTGGTTCTGGCAGATAAGAACTTCCACAGAGCGCAGCGTGTGGGTTTGCTCATTGGAGCCAGCAGGTTTTTTGATCTATTCTCAGTTGGGCAAATCCAACTAGAAGATGGTCTACCTCTTTTGCAGAATACACGCTTTGGATGGGTAGTTTCTGGAGATGGTTGCACACTAGGCAAGCCTCGTGTGGCCGCTTCATCAGCGGTCTCCAGCCCCCTGAGCTCCATCTGACGTTGAGCTGCAGAACGATCGTCTGGCCAACTATATTGACTGTGTGCGAGTCCGGTTTCAATGAGCTGAGCAAATTCAACCTGGTCAATGCCGATCGGAAGAAGACTACTGATGAACTGAATGAGTTGGATTGTCTGCTCCAGAAGTTCGAGGACAGGCGCAAGGCTCTAAAGCAGGAGACATGATCGTGCTTTGTCTTGGAAAATACCATTCAGAGCCTGCGTGAGGAGCTGACATTTAAGGATCAGATCGACTCACCGGAGATAATGAGTCGCACCTTAACCGCCAGACAGAAAAAGGCGAAATCGACGAACCCCCCATCTGCGAGTATGATGCCAAGTTGAAGCAGTCGCTACAGGAGCTTCGCTTTATTGAGTCGCTATACGAGGATAAAGTCCGTCGACTGCAAGAGGTCGCTGCACGCACATCCAACTCTACGCACAAGTCCATCGGAGAGTTGAGCTCTATTCTTGTTCGTATTGATGGTCTAAATGGCAAGACTCTCGACTTTGAGCTCTTACGTGAATTTCAGAATTACTGCAGGAGTGCCAGGACATCGAGGTCTTACTGGATTTGGAAATCGCTGCCTAAGACAAGGACGACTATGTGTCAGCTAGTGCCAAAGGTAAAGTAGAGTATAAAGAGATCGATCCCGAGGTCTCTGCTGTGTCTGCTGTCCCTCAAGGTCTTTGTTGAAGGGCAAGCTGTTGGGCCAAGGGCAGGATGTTGGGCCAAGCAGCCAAAGCAAAGACGAATGAGCAGCGGCGAGCTTATCAGCAGTTTCTAGTTCGTTTTGATTATCTCAGTTTCGCATGAGCTTTCGTAGAACTGAGCTTAAATTATTAAATTTATTTGACGATATGCAACTGATATTTATTGATACATCAAACTGGCGCATCTACGCGCAACTCTTGCAACTCTTGATTAACTGATCCAATTTGTGCTTGAAATTCGGCCTTTGTTCTTGTTGCCAATTATTTAAATTCGACTAAAATATTTTAGTAAAATAAATATAAAGCAAGAAGAAACAATATAGTCGAGTTCTGCGACTATAAGATACCCGTAACTGTTTTATACAATTTGATGATATAATATTTATTTTTCTAGGGGAATATCACAAAGCGCCAAAGCTGATCAGCCTGGCGGCTGGGACAACTTCCAGAGTTGCAGGTGGTGACTCAAGGGAAGCGCAGGAATGTTGGAGGCCAACTGTTGCAGTTGCAGCAACAACTTCTACAGAGGATGAGCATTCCCAAGAGAGGGGCTATCAGAGACTAGCTTCGCTGTGAAGATACCTGTGGCATCCAGTATACGGTACCAGAATGCTGGTACGGAAACAATTGGCGACGTGTGGAAGGAATCGCCGCGCTGAGTATGCCATTGCCCTTCTCTTGACTTCTCAAAATAATTTAGCTTTAACTCAACAGAGGAACATAGGGTCCGAATTACCGGCACCCACTGGTAGCGCGGGTACACTAACCACCCAGCCAAAGTCCCTAATTGGGATTTAACCAGAGAAATATATTTTTGTTTCTCGGCTTGCTCCTGAGACTTATAATTAATTTCCGTGAAAATCGCATTCTCGGATAAATTTGTTTATTACATGTTTTTATATTCCGCCGAAGTCCGATTCCTTGATGATGACGTATGAGCTGCATCTAACAGCCATTCAATCTGTCTTCTTAATGTTATCGTAAATGGATCAGCTGGTGGTGTTGGGTGACTTCAACTTACCCCAGGTGGCATGGTTCATAAATTATAATACTATAGCTTCAACCCCTACGTCACATCATGACTTTATTGCTGGCATGTTAGGCATGTCACTGGCTCAAATTAATCATATAAGAAATTCTTTTGGTCGATTGCTCGATTTGTGTGTCGACAACTTAAGACGTATTTTATGGAGCAATTAAGCGAATTTGTGCTTGCTGTGTTCCGTTGCGCTATCCGGCCTTGGCGAATAAACACTCTTGGTATCAGAACACCTTACTAACTTAAAATATATAAAAAAACAATTAATAACAAAACACTTAAGAACTGGCAGCAGTGACAGTTATGGGCATCATATGTTAGCTCGGTTTAACATTACAGTGCATAACATTCAATGTTATAAGGACTATTTATCCCGATGTAAGAACCAATTTGCCTAGATCCGAAAGAGTTCTATATTTTCTTAAGCACTTCGCGTGATCCTAAAACTATTCCGTCTGTGCTATCGATTGGGTGTACTGCAAGTACACGGATCAGAACACTCCCGATCTTTTTTTCAAGTTTTTTCAAATCACCTGGACACCTTTGATAACAACCACACAAACTTACGCCTTTGATATCCCCCGGTCCAATTTCATATCCCGACCCACCTTGTCAAATCAAAAAGGAATCAAAAAGGATTTCCAGACGAGGTACCGGGCTTGCCTGGTTAGGTACTGCTTTGTGTATCCTATACATAACCTTTCCTTTGTAACGTCCACGTTTTAAACTATCTGGAAAGAATCACTTATTAATCCCCTTCACAAGAAGGGAAAAATCGGATGATGAAAATTACAGAGGTATATCTAAACCATAACCGATTCCATGACTTTTCGAAAAAATTCTCACTTGCAGCAGCAGGGCAGATCTGACATATTTTCATGCCAGCATGACTTTATGAAACAAAGGTCTACCACAACCAATCTTCTGAACCTAACATCTTTCGTGGTTACTGGATTCCAAAATAAACTTCAAACGGATGTCAGTTTCACTGACTTTGGTTATTAACGACTCCCTAGTACTTATGTATGCAGGTGATGTCAAGCTTTTTCGGCAATATACCGATGTCTCCTACGAGGTGAAGATGCCATCCAATCTTAAAAATGTTCAGAAATGGTGCACTGCAAACTTATTAAATCTTAACGGCTCCAGCTTGCCATTGACACCCTGCATTGTATAGCACTGGAAATAATTTTCCGTCCATATTTCATCTATGGTTAATATAGCTAGAGGTGTGTTCAATTCAATGAACCCTATATTACTAAAACTCCTTTCAAGGTCGTCCGATTCTGGAATATGGATCATGTATCTGGGACCCCCACTATGGGGTTCATCAGTGTCTTATAGATTCCATCTAAAAGAATTTCTTTATATTTGCTCTCCGTGGCCTAAACTGGAATGCAAGCCTAAACCTTCCCTCGTTTAAAAGTAGTCTACTACTAATAAATTTGACATCCCTTACTTTTCGTAGGACGATGCTTGGCGACGTCTTTTTCAACTTTCTACTCTAATAGTTTCTAATAGTTTCTGAGATTTGAGCGATTTTAGTTTTATGCGATTTGTGGGCGTTAGAGTGGGCGTGGCAGGATTCAGTAACAAACTTGCGCTGCTACCTCAAGAATCTTCATGGTTAATTCCAACTATGTATCTCGTATAGTTCCTAAGATCTCAGCGTTCATTCCTTCTACCTGATACATACTTCTCAACGAATCTAGTATAGCCTCTTACTCTACGAGTAACGGGAAAAAAAGAAAGCGTCCAAGTTGGACTCGTGCTTGAATAACCCGGCGTTCACGCAGGAGCTAGTGAGCAAGCTACCATCCATGGTGCCTCTCGTACAGCTTTTACTTTAGCAGAGTTTAGTACGTGGCTATCGCAGAAAGCAGGAGCGAGGCACATGATAGTTCTGAGCTCCTCGTCAAGGACTGAGAGAAGAGACACGGTACATACATTGGCGCACAGTGTGCCAAGCATGCCGTCTGTGCACACGCAATTGCTGAACCCTTTAGGAGTGTCCAGCATTACTAGAGATGACAACCCTGGAACGCTACTAGACGGTGAGGCCTGCGCTGGAGATGTTTTCAGAGAGATAAGGAAAGATATGCACAGATGAGGAGTTACTGATTCTAACGGAATAGACGTCTGCCCAGAACGTCATCATCACCAGTTACATCATGCTGACAAGAGGGTGTGGCAATGCTATTGGTATTGGTATTGCGAGTGATTTTGTATGTGAATGGTACACACGTTTACACGTATGCATTCATCGACGATGGATCATCTTTAACCTTGATCGATACTCCATTGCCAGAGGACCTCGGAGTGAGGAAGAAGAAGAAGAACATAAAATTAAAATCAAATAAAAATAATATAAATCAACCATTACAAAAAAAAAGAACAGAAGGAAGGAAGGGCTGAGGGCAACCCCTTGCCAATAAACTACACCGAAAAATTTTTACCGACAGGAAAGAAGGGCTGTAGGGCCATCCCTCGCACCAACCAGCAAGAGGCAACCAAAATCAATTAAAGGAATCAAGACTAGGAAAATCAACAGGAAGCAGCAAACCGTGAGGAATTTAAAATTAATATTTTTTTATAGTATCAAAACTTATACTTATATATTAAACTTATGTACGAGGTGTGTTCAAAAAGTAAGGTGATTTCGCGGGCAACATATTTTCGATTATCGATTTTTTTGTTTTGTTATATTGGTACACTCTTCCCTAACATCTGTACCAAGTTTCAATGGAACATCCTCTTTTGTTTGGTTGTGAGAGGCGTAAAGTTACAAGTTATTTTGCGAGCTCGGCGATTTTTTGCTATCGAAAAATATGGATCAAAGGATTTGCATCAAATTTTGTGTAAAAAATAAAATTAAGTGCTCTGAAACACTTGAAATGTTGACAGTGGCATACGGTGAAACTGTTCTGAGTAAAAAAAATGTGTACTCTTCCAAGATGGCCGGGAAGATGCCAATGACCAGCCTCGCTCTGGACGCCCAAGCACGTCAACAACTGATGAAAACGTTCAAGCAGTGACGAAAATTGTTTTGGAAAATCGTCGAATCACTATCAGAGAAGTTGCTGAAGATGTCGGTATATCGCTTGGCTCGTGCCCATGAAATTTTTCAAACGTTTTGGGTATGAGTCGTGTCAGCGAAGTTTGTTCCGAAATTGCTGAATTTTGACCAAAGAACCGTCGCATGAGCATCGCTCAAGAGCTGTTGAATGACGTCAACGACGACCCAGATTTACTCAAAAGGGTCATAACTGGTGACGAATCATGGGTATATGGTTATGATATCGAAACCAAAGCCCAATCGTCCCAATGGAAGAGCCCAGGCGAGCCAAGACCGAAAAAGCACGCCAAGTTCGATCAAATGTCAAAGTTTTGATCACTGTTTTCTTCGATTACCATGGCGTGGTGCATCAGGAGTTCTTACCATATGGTCGTACGGTCAATAAACAGTATTATCTGGAAGTTATGCGCCGTTTGCGAGAAGCAATACGAAAGAAACGTCCAGAATTGTGGAAAAACAATTCATGGCTTTTGCATCACGATAATGCCCCTGCTCACTCATCTTTGCTTGTGAGAGATTTTTTGGCCAAAAACAACACCACAATAATGCCTCAGCCACCATATTCACCGGATTTGGGCCCATGTGACTTTTTCTTGTTCCCAAAACTGAAGAGACCTATGAAAGGACGGAGATTTGCAACGATTGAAGAGATAAAGACTGCATCGCTGCAAGAGCTCAAGGCTATACCGAAAAGTGCTTATGGGAAGTGCTTTGAGGATTGGAAAAACCGTTGGCATAAGTGTATTGTATCTGAGGGGGATTACTTTGAAGGGGACAACATAAATATTGATAAATAAATTAATAGTTTTTCTTGAAAATACAAAGTCACCTTACTTTTTGAACACACCTCGTAAATCGAAAAAACAATCTGAAAGAATTATTAAAAATCTTTGGTAATTTTAATCTAAATATGGCAACCGGTGGTTCTAATCAAAATCCTATCAGCAGTGGTATGGGGTCAAATCTAACGATGGAATTAATAAACCGAGTGGTAAGTTTACAGTTGACAGGTTTAAATGAAAAAATAAATGAGCTCAGTACCAGGTTTAATTCGAATACGAATGTAGTAGAAGATAATCAACTACAAACAATTGACCCAACAGTTAGATGTGATACTACCCTAGAAGTTGTAAAAGCTTTGCCAAAATTCTATGGCGAGCAATACCAGAATGTATGATGGAGGGACGCTACAGAGCCAAAAATGAGCCTATACAAAATCAATAGTGATCAATATTTTATTGCCCTCAAAATTTTACGGAACAAAATCACGGCGCCCGACGCCTTAACTAACCATGTTACTGTATTAAAAAAAACAAGAGGAAACGCTATAGTCGAGTGCCGCGACTATAAGTTACCCGTTACTGTTTTACACAATTTTAAATTGGAAATTCCCCAAGCGCCACCTATTGTCGGAGAAAGCATGTGGAGTAACTGATAATGACGTCACTAACCATGTGACGCCTTATAACCCAAATTTCTTCATAACTAGCGAAATAATGTTCCGTTTTGAAAAATCTTTGGTAAATCGATAGATATTAACAGAAATAAGTTATACAAGGTCAAACGAAGGCATTCATAATATTATTATAGACGCCACAGCGTTCGGCGGTTTGTGGGCGTTAGAGTGGGCGTGGGTGGATGAAAACTCGTGGAAAGTTGCAGTGGCATCTCTAAAATACATATTCCTAAGCCCAACTTTCTAGCTTTTTTAGTTCCCGAGATTTTTGATTTTGATTTGTGGGTGTTAGGGTGGGCGTAACTACATGGAAAAAAACAATTCGCAGTTGGGGCATCATAAAAGCCTACATGTTTAGTCTGAACTTTCTATCTTTTATGGTTAGCGAGTTATCAGACGAAAACCGTCTTTTGAACTTGGTGGGTGTATGGGTGGGTCTGGTCGGATAATAGTACCACTAAAAGATGCGCTGGCATCCAAAGTTTATACATACTGAAATTCTACTGATATTCATACTGATTTTCTAGCTCTAATAGTTCGCCTGATTTCAGCGTTAGAGTGGGCGTGGCAAGATGCAGGATGCGCTGTCCCGGGACCTCAAGAATCTTCATGCTTAATCTCAACTTTGTATCTGTTATAGTTCCTGAGATCTCAGCGTTCAAACGGACGGACGGACGGACAGGCAGACATGGCTCAATCGACTTCGCTATTGATCCTGATCAAGAATATATATACATTATAGAGTCGGAAACGCTTCCTTTTACCTGTTATGTAACTTTTCAACGAATCTAGTATACCCTTTTACTCTGCGAGTAACGGATATTATTACTATGCTTATCAACAAAACCATAATGACTTACGGAAAAAATAACATAATTACAAAGGAGACTACAAAAACGATAAGAGGCAACGCCTTAAGAGTTTTTATTTCTTATAAGCAAAATAATTTCCCACAAAACTAAGCAGAAGAACAGAACGTAGAACCAATGAACGTCGACCCATCCGATCAAATTAAACCCTTTACAATGTGGCAGGGACATAATGGACAGGGGAATTATTATAATTTCAACAGAAATAACAGCCGACAATACTCAAACCGTCCGAATTATAACAAACAAAATAAAATCGAGACTAAACAAACCCATCCGCCACTAAAACGCGAACCAACTTGCACTTTAAACCAGCCCCAAAATAAAACTATGAGGGTTAACAACATTGAAGAGAGTCATTTTTTAGACCAGGAAGAAAAGTAGGCTTACCCTACATGACAAGGATAGACAGACAAACAAAAGAAAAATTTAAAATATTAATTCATACAGGAGCAACAACATCCTGATATATAAAAAGGGGGATGTATTCAAACAAAAATGAACTCCCCATATACAAAAGAGTCTCCACTGTAAATGGATAAAACATTACCACATGATAACAATCTTCAATACAAAACAAATATTTTACGGAATTGAAGGTTTAGACGCCGATGTGTTTTAGGATTTAACCTACTCAAAAAAATAGGCGCCGTGATCGACACAAATATGGGTGTCATAAAATATCACGGAAAGGAAGAGAAATTAGTTTTTCATAATAAATTGAGCGGAGATAAAGCATCCCCCACCGAGGAAAAAATTAATCTTCCCTTAAGTAAATTTATTTTAAATAAATAATTCAATGAATTGGCATTAAACAAAACTAATTCACTTTACTCTACATGAAAGAAACCAGTTTCTTAGGGTACTCAGTATCCTATAATATTATTAAAACAGATCCCGAAAAAATCTAAGCAATACCTAAATATCCGCAACCCAAAAATATTAAAGAGCTCAGAAGTTTCCTTGGATTAACAGGTTATTATAGAAAGTTTGTAAAGAATTACGCACTAATAGCGAAACCTCTTACAAAATATTTTGGAGGGAATAATGGAAAAGTATCCAAGACAATGTCTAAAAAAATGTCCATATAATTTGATGAACCTGCTGTAAAAGCTTTTAACAAGCTAAAACAAAATCTAGAAGCTCAAATAGAACTAACTCAACCAGACTATAACAAGAAATTCACATTAACTACAGACGCCTCAGATTTTGCTATTGGCGCAGTCCTATCACAGGAAGGCAAACCAATAACCTTTATTTCAAAAACATTATCAAAAACAGAGCATATTTACGCAACAAACAAGAAGGAATTATTAGCCATAGTCTGGGCATTAAAAAACCTTCGAAATTATCTCTACGGGGAGTTGGAATAGAAATCCAAACTGACCATCAGTCATTATCCTTCACGGTCTCAGACAAAAATCCTAATGTAGAAATGAAGCGCTGGAACTCATTTATTGAAAGTTATCCAAAAATTATTTACAAGTCAGGAACTACTAATGTAGAATTGAATGTCAAGAATTCAAATCAACCACCTCTCAGATGACAATTCAGAATCCATGAATTCAGAACAAAATACCATTCACTCAGCAGAAAGCAGTTTCGAAAATATTATCGAGGAAACAAACAAACCTTTAAATCAGTTTAAGATTCAACTACTAACCACAACGGGCAGACTCACCATTCATGAGTCATTGAAAGTATTCGACAATACCAGAAACAAAATCCAGTACGATACACCCGAGAATCCAATAACAATTCTTAGAGAATATCTTCACCCCAACATAACCGTTGGACTTCACTGTACCCTTGAAGATCTGCACGCAAATCAAAAACCTCTAAAGGAGAATTTCGTAAACACGTTTTTTTTACCAGAACTTTCGTTCAAGACATCGACAAAGATGAAGACAAAGCTATCATTATTGAGGAAACACATTGCCGAGCCCATAGAGGACTGGACGAAAATTACAAACAAATAACAAGACTTTTTATTACTGGCCGAAATTACTATTAAAACTTAAAGAATATATTAAGAACTGTAAAATGAAAACAAATACTGTAGACATCCTACAGAACTTCCTATTGGGGAAGCCCCTATAGCATCAAGAGAAGGTGAAAATCTACACTTAGACATTTTATACGCTGACAACAAAATATTTTTAACCTGTATTGACGCATATTCCAAATTTTTAGTGGTAAAAGAAATTGAGAACAAATTAAATATTGAAAACAAAGTCATAGAAATATTAAAACATTACCCACTGGCCAAAACACTTATGACTGACTACGAACCTATCTTCACTTCAGCACAATTCAGGGCTTTTACAATTAGATGTGGACTTACAATACACTACGCTGACCCTAGACACAGCTCTTCGAATGGACAAATCAAAAGAGTACATTCCACACTGACAGAAATGACAAGATGTATTAAAGACGAATATAATCTTATTGACAACTCAGATATTATTATTAGATCAGCTCAAAGGTATAATCAAAGCATTCACTC
>NW_024572107.1:0-53217 GCF_018153835.1 Drosophila eugracilis | reverse complement strand
CAATGACATCACCTCCACCCAAACCCCCTCGGGCAACGGTCCCCCCTCGAGCAACGTTCCACTAACGGCGATGCCGTTCAACCCGGACATTGGATCGCCAACGCAGCGGTCTCTGGATGCCGAATGTTATAATCAACTGGGTCACTGGCATCCGGTCGAAACCGCTGACTAGGAGTTTTCGCTTACTAAACAAATGTACCCCACCCGCAAGACAAAGCTTCTTTATGTACAAGATCGAAAATAAAAGTCAGTCTAGAACGGACACTCAAAAGCAGAAGTTGATCTTAAGCCTCAAGCTTACATTTATTTGAACATAAACCTATTCACGGGGACTTGGACATAATTGGCGCAGCCGGTCTTCGGACCAAGGATGGACTTCATCAGGATCATCTTAGTAGCAGCTATGTAATAATTTGGGTAAGCCAAGGGGCAAAGTGTAACATTGAATCAGTGGAAATAAAAGAGCAGAAGTTTTGACTCTAAATTATGTGGTTGTGTGGCAACAAATTTTCAACAAGAAATATATGTATAATAAATTAATGTGGTTGTGTGGCAACAAGGAAAAATATATATACATATGCATGTGTGTAATAGATTAATGTGGTTGTGTGGCAACAAAATAAAATACATATATAATAAATACCCATATTGTGTTTATCAATTGTTGATCAGCACAGAATGCACTGTACATTAAATGTGGTTATCTGTATCAAAATATGTATTTATATAAATGTTGAGCATCAATCACTGATGGGCACAAAATGCATCGCGCATTATTATGGATATATATGGTGAAACTAAAATGGTTTAAAAAATTACACACCGCAAATTTTTCTTATGTATCTATAAAAATTGTGACCATCAATCACTGATCGGCACAAAATGCATCGCGCATTATTATGGATATATAAAACCGAAATGTTTACAAAAAAATTATACACTGCAAATTTTACTTATGTATCTATAAAAATTGTGACCATTAATCGCTGATCGGCACAAAATGCATCGCGCATTATTATGGATATATAAAACTGAAATGTTACAAAAAATTATACACTGCAAATTTTACTTATGTATCTACAAAAAAATTGTGACTATCAATTGCTGACTGACACAAAATGCGTCGCGCATTTTCATGGATGCGTACAAACTAAAATACTCAAAACAAAACGTACACAAAAAAATTTAATTGGTACAATCACATCAATCGCGACCCTCTGTGGCCGACTCACATTAGTAATGGCTGCACACATTAAATTTCGTTCGACCCCCCACATACCATATATGCACATACGCAATATACACCCACACAAGAATATTGTTTATGGCTGAGCACTCTACATAGAGAAGGGGAAGGGGGGCACCACTCGCCTCGCCGGTACTCCAGGATTTTCGTTCTTTTATGTTTGTATAAATAAGAGCGTAATCCGGGAACCGCCGACGACTCGTTGAATATTTTTTCCCCTCCTCTTCCCATGCCCTTGCTATGAAGCCCGATACGATTGGGCCACACAAACGCATTGACGAAATAAAAGAACTTTGTATTTGTTTACATTGTTGCCATTTCAACTACAATTTAAGATTAAAAAAATCAAAATTCAACTTCCCAAAGAAACACAGAAAAAATCTTATTAATCATTATACTCCAAACGAATTGATTGATTACTTTGCCCCATGGTTACCTTAACATATAAAAAACACACACATACACTAATTATACAATTCTACAGATTCTCATCGTAATACAACAACACAAACATTAATAATTATTAGTAAGACATATATCCACATTTATTTACACGTAAGATTCACTATACAAGTTAACAACAGCAATATTTCCTCATATTTTTCTCCGAAAATATTGCAACATTGTTGAGCACAAAAGTTGCAACACAATAAGACCCAGCCTAAAGTTCAATAACATAAAGTTCAATAACATAAACACGAGCATCCGGTCAGACCCAAATTCTGCAGACCCCGCAGATTCTGCAACTAAGCAATTTTGTCAACGCTACCAACGCCGCTGCCAGCGCCGCCGCCACCCACAGCTATAAATTAGGGATCGATAAGTAAAGTAGAGTAGTTCCGATCTGAATCTCGAATAAATAAGACATCCGAATTGTAAAATTTGAAGTTTTAATTATTTGGAAATTAACTAGCGCCCGAACAGGGACCAGCGCGAGTAAATCCGATTAAGTTCATCAGTGCTAAATAAAATCCGTGCAACTCCGTTGACATATCCTTAAAAGTGCAACGCGAGGACATCTGATTAAGTTCGATCCGTGCGGAAAATTATTAAGTGCAACTCCGCTGGCCCAACACAGGTCATACTCAGAGGAACTCCTTCATAATAAAATTGAAGCTGAGGACGACAACCGGTCGGCAAAATAATTGCTGATCCATCGGTGGACTACAAGTACTGTCAGAGAAGCCCGCAGGACATTCTCTATTCGTGTGCGTCGCAGGATCCTCAGTAGGCAACAAACAGGAAGAAATCCGGACCATCAGGAGAAGTAGCCACATCAAAATTAAGTTAAATGAGAATAGTGATTAAGAAACCAAATAAAATCAAAATTAAATTCTTTTAAATATCAATTAAAAAGCTATTAAATTACGTTAAATTTAAATTTAAATACAAATCTAAAAATTAAATTCAAAAATTAAAATTAGAAATAAATAATATTGCACCAAAATTAAAATTAAAAAAATAATTTAAAGTTTGAACTACAAATTAAGAATTAAATTGTTTTGAAAATTTCCTCCCACTATTTTACCTTTATAATCCATTTAATTTACATTAATATTATTTTATTCATGAATATTACTTTAATTTGTAAGACACACCCATAAAAATTCACCTTCCTTAAAAAACTAATGGCCAATCAGCGAAATCTCATAAGACCCCCCATTATCAATATTGAACAGCAACAGCCAGCAGGACCAAATAATCCAGAAGAACCAAACGTAGTTTTAGAACATAATATAAATCCAAACCAAAACGATTTAGTTCAACAGCTTCAGAGACTAGAAATTCAACAACAACAACACAGGAATAACATGGCAGCAGGAGAATTACAGGCAGCCGTTAGGCAAATTCTTGCAGAGCAATTACCAGTTTTTTTAAGACAAGCACAAAACCCAGGGTTTGATTTCGCATATGCCCCAAATCAGGAAATTTCCCCAGAAAATAGAGGTAATCTCGAAGGTCTAGACAGGGTACCCGACATAGTAAAAAGTCTACGAGAATTTTCGGGAAATCCAGCGGAATTCAGTTCATGGAAAAAGGGAGTCGATAGAGTGCTAAAAACTTATGAAAACACTGTAGGAACGGCTAAATATTTTGGTATTCTACACACTATTCGTAACAAAATAACGGGAAATGCGGACACTGCATTGGAATCTTACAACATTCCATTAAATTGGAATGCTATCTCAAAATGTCTAACACTTCATTACCCAGATAAACGGGATTTAGGAACCCTTGAGTACCAAATGACGACAATTAGCCAGGGCACTAATCAGACTGTAGAAGAATTCCATCAGGCGGTCTACAAACATCTATCCCTGATACTTAATAAAATTGGATGTATGGAATTAGGACCTGAAGCAGAACAACTAATGACCAAAATGTATAGAGACAAAGCCTTAGATACTTTTGTACGCGGACTTCGTGGCGACTTATCTCGCTTACTTGGTATGAACGAACCTACTGACCTCCCTTCGGCTTTGCATCTATGCTTAAAGCTTGAGAATCAGGCATTCCGAGCTAACCACGCAACTAACAGAAGGCAACAATTGTCTTTTAAGGACGTACCCTCACGGTTCGTGCCACAAATACAACCAGCCGTACCAACATGGCCACAATGGTCAATCCCTACAGGAAACGCTCAGTTCCAGACTCTCTTTCCACAACCCAATTTAAATAGACAACACTATACTCCACACCAACAACCATTCAATGGCAACCTGGCCCCATTTGTAACGACCCGGCCTTCAGGAAGCCAACCACCTCCTCGCCCTTTGGCCGCAAAGCCACAACCACGACCTGAACCAATGGACATAGACAGGACTTTACAAACTAAACAGATTAATTACGTGAATAAACCAGGACGATTTGACGCCGGCAAAAGACCACCAATGCCAATTAACGAGACAGCAAAAAATCCAGAAATTTTAATATTCAGTCAGCAACAGGTACTTCAACGGAAGTAAAAGAAGAAGAATCACCATCTCTCGAACAGTACGACCAAACCCTAAAAACCCTCGAAGAAAACTCGACCGAATATCATGACACTCTTTCCGAATATTGTGACACAATAGAGCAAGCAGACCAGGGGTACCCATATGACTACACATATCTTAATTTTTTAGAATAACCAACTCCTCATTACCATATTTCGAATGCATATTGAGGAGTGGAGAAATACTAAAAAATTCTTATTGATACCGGCTCAAATAAAAATTATATACTACCTAAATTCATTAAAAATCCAGAAAAAAACATATCCCCATTCGATGCCATATCAGTTGGCGGAAAATGCAAAGTCACACACCATAAATTAGCAAACCTATTCAATGACACCGATACGAAAATTAAGTTCTTTTTGTTACCAACATTAAATACATTTGATGCCATATTGGGAAACGACAGTTTAAAAGAGTTAGGAGCAATAATAGACACCAAAAACAAAACCATGTCATTAAAATCCGGCAGAGTCATAACTATAAAAGAAGAAAAAGTAGAAACAGTCAACCTAATTATTCCTCGGACAGAACATCTTGAAAAGACACAAAAATAGAACTTAACCAACTTCTCCGAAAATACCCGAAACTCTTTGCCGAACCCGACGAAAAACTGACCTACACCACAAATGTAAAAGCCGAAATTCGTACAAATACTGACACTCCAGTTTATTCAAAATTTTACCAATATCCCATGGCACTTAAAGGCGAAATAGACCTACTTGGCGTACAAGAACTTTTAGAAAACAATATAATAAGACCCAAAAAAATTAGATAGTACCAACATACAAAAATACAGAATGGTAATAGATTACAGGAAATTAAATACCCCATACCCGATATTAATGGAGTTTTGGCACAACTAGGAAATAATAAAATGTTTTCTGTGCTAGACCTCAAGAGCGGGTTCCATCAAATTCCTTTAAAAGAGTGTGATATGGAAAAAACTGCCTTTTCCGTGAACAACGGAAAATATGAGTTCACAAGACTTCCATTTGGGTTAAAAAACGCACCATCCATATTCCAAAGAGCATTAGACGACATTCTTAGGGAACACATAGGTAAAATCTGTTATATTTATATCGACGATATAATTGTATTTAGCCCGGACGCCGAAACCCATTCCAAAAACTTAGGGAAAATATTTGAGACCTTAAATAATGCCAACATTAAATGCCAACTAGACAAGTGCGAGTTCTATAAAAATAAAGTTGAATTCTTAGGTTTCGTAATATCAGATAAAGGAATAGAGACAAACCACAGAAAGGTAGAAGCGATCGCCAACTACCCTTGTCCCAAAACTGTCAAAGAATTAAGATCCTTCCTTGGACTGTCGGGATATTATAGGAGATTTATTATGGGTTACGCTATGCTAGCAAAACCCCTCACGACTTTACTTAGAGGCGAGGACGGGCGTATTTCAAAAAAAACTTCATCAAAGAAAACCATCCACCTCAACGACGAAGCTGTGCAAGCTTTTAATAAACTGAAAAGCACCCTAATATCAAAGGACGTAATACTACAATACCCAAACTTTAATGAGGAATTCGTACTAACTACAGACGCTTCCGACCACGCAATAGGAGCAGTACTTTCACAAAAAAACAGACCAATAGCTTTCATATCCAGAACCTTATCACAAACAGAAGAAAATTACGAAACAGCTAAAAAAGAAATGTTAGCCATCTCTTGGGCAGTAAAATCGCTTAGAGGATACCTTTACGGTGGCACTAAAGTCAAAATTTATACCGATCACGAACCACTTACACATGATTGTAACTGGAAAGGAGGAATCGCAATAAAGAGATGGAAATCATACCTTGACGAATACAATAAAGAATTACTTTACAAACCCGAAAAAGAAAACATAGTAGCTGATGCTTTATCTAGAATCCCAAAAACCAATGAAATTAATTCACTAACCATAACACAACATAGCGCTCAGAGTTCAGGCCACAATCTTATTTACAATGTAGAAGCACCCATAAATGCATTCAAAAATCAAATATTTATTCATAAAGAAAATCCCCCTGACTATAAATTCACAATTCCATTCCCCACATTTCATCGTCACATTATCACTCAACCGGACTTTCAAAAAAATACTCTTATAAAATTACTAAAAACATATCTAAATCCATCAGTAATAAATGGAATATTTACAACAGAGGAAATAATGGGAGAAATACAGAAAATTTATCCGGAACATTTTAGATCTTTTAAAATCAGGTTTACACAGAATAAAGTAGAAGACGTAACAAACGAGAGTGACCAAGAAGAAATCATATTAGAAACCCATAACAGAGCCCACAGAAACGCAGACGAAAATAAAATTCAGCTCACAGAAAAATATTACTTCCCTAAAATGAAACAAAAGGTAACCAGTTTAGTAAAACAATGCAAAGTGTGTAAAGAAGGAAAATACGACAGACACCCACCTAACCCTGAAATTACAGAAACTCCAATTCCTGAATACCCAGGATATATAATTCATATTGACATTTTTTCCACAGAAAAAAAACTAGTTTTGACCGCAATAGACAAATTTTCTAAATTAGCACAGGCAAAAATTATCAAATCAAAATCAACGGAAGACATCAAAAAACAGCTACACGATATTATATTTTACTACGGTGTACCGAAATACGTTGTAATAGATAACGAAAAATCCTTTAACTTAGCAACCATTAATTTTATGTTGAAAGATCAATTAAATATTACCATTTTTAGAGCCCCACCTTATAAAAGTTCAGTTAACGGTCAGATCGAAAGGTTTCACTCTACGATTTCTGAAATAATGCGATGCATCAAGACAAAACAAATCTACAATACTTTTGAAGAACTATTAAATAGAGCCGTTTACGAATATAATTACACAATCCTTTCTGTTACAAAAAAGAGACCGTTAGAAATATTTTTTGGCAGAAACATTGCTACTGATCCAGAACAATACGAAAAAAGCAGACGCGATAATATAGAAAACCTCAAACAAAAGCAAAAAATTGACCTCGAAAACCACAATAAAAAAAGAAAAGACATAAAAACTTATTTGGCAGGGCAAGAAATATTTGTTAAACAAAATACAAGACTAGGCTCAAAGTAATCTCCACGCTTAAAAAAAGAAATTGTCCGAGAAAATAGAAATACAACCGTAGTTACTGAAGCAGGAAGGGTTGTTCACAAAAGTAATATTAAAGGAGATTAAGTCCGACACTCCATTAGGAAACTTTGTCTACCTTTGTCCGAAATAAAAACCTATTACCCATAACTTTAAAGATGTTGTCCGCTTGGGGTTATCAGTCCGTTCGTGAGGGATCGGCCCATAACCCTAAAATACCGATATTTAAAAGAAAACTTTTATTACAGGATGTTGTTCCTAACAATATTGTTACCTCTGGTAACCGCGGCCACCGACATTACAAACTATACGGGCGCTCACACCATAACAATCTACAAGGGAATGGGGAAACTACAAATATCATCAGTACAACTTATCCATTTAATTAATCTTAACCAACTCGAAATTAATTACTTCAAATAAGAGAACACACACAAACCAGATTAAGAAATAGCTATCACTACCATACTCTAACACACGAAATAACACAATCACTCACAGCACTTAGTACACTCACAATAGAACCAAAAAAACGCCAAACCAGATCCTTAAATATGATCGGCTCAAATAATTGCAGGTAGCCAGATCACGAAGATTTAGTAATATAGAAGAAAGTTTAAACAACCTAGCATTAAATAACAATGAACAAATAATTAGAAAAACAACTTCAGGAGAGAATTAATAATTAACAACAATTTCGAACATGTTAGAACACCATTCAAAATGATCATCGTTTTAGCAATGAAATTGCATCAAACTTACAAAATCAAGTTAGACTAATAAAAGAAGAAATAGGAAACATTAAATTCGCAATACAATGGGCCAAAATTAACGTATTAAATACCCTATTACTAAATGAATTTGAGTTAATCGAAATAAACAAGATATTCCAAAGAAATAATATCTCCTCTTTTTCCGTTGAAGAAATGCTAGAATTCGTTGATGTGTCTGTCTTACAAAATAAAACGACTATTATTTACATGATCAAAATTCCCGAGCTTGAACCATGCAACTACGAAAATCTTGTAATCAAACCTGTTATTAAGAATCAATCAGTAATACATTTAGATATTAACGAAATTTTTGTATCAAACAATAAAATATTAGGCTTACCCAAAAATTGTAAAACATCCAACCTCATCAAAATTGACCTAAGAGAATCGAAATGTATTTCTAAATTAGTTCAGGGAAAGGAATCGCTGTGTGACTATAGTAACTCGGACCACATAGGGCCAATAGAAGAACTAGACGATGGCGTGATACTTCTCAACGACTTTGACGGCAATGTAATAGCAGACAATACTACTCGCAACTTAAAAGGCACCTTCATAATTAATTTTTTCAACGATACTATAAATATAAACGGAAAAAGCTACGCAAATAAGGAAAAACAATAACAAAACCCGAAATACCTCGAATCCAGATAACACCAATAGAAGCCGAGCGTCTACAGATACTGTCCTTAAAAGCCTTAAAAGCCCTACACGTCAAAAACAAGAGACACCTACAAATATTAGAGAACGATACGACCCTAAACCGAATCACAATTATCACTTTAGCATGTGCCATTGTTCTTGTTTTAATCACATTTAGGACATGTTTCCAAAGAAAAGAAAAAGTAATTTTACAAGTTCAGGAAACACTTCCAAAAGTTCTAAATAACAAGACCAACACCATATCAACACCTAAAACAATAATACCAGAATTCAATATCATTCCATATTTTTAACTCCTCTTGAGGACAAGAAGGATTTTGAGGAGGGAGAGTTAACAACAGCAATATTTCCTCATATTTTTCTCCGAAAATATTGCAACATTGTTGAGCACAAAAGTAGCAACACAATAAGACCCAGCCCAAAGTTCAATAACATAAAGTAGTTCAATAACATAAACACGAGCATCCGGTCAAACTCAAATTCTGCAGACTTCGCAGATTCTGCAACTAAGCAATTTTGTCAACGCTACCAACGCCGCTGCCAGCGAACAACTTTGTCAACGCTACCAACGCCGCTGCCAGCGCTGCCGCCACCCACAGCTATAAATTAGGGATCGATAAGTAAAGTAGAGTAGTTCCGATCTGAATCTCGAATAAATAAGACATCCGAATTGTAAATTTTGAAGTTTTAGTTATTTGGAAATTAACTTCCTTAACCTTCCTATAAAAGCGCATCATATTCACCAAAAATATATAATTCAAAAAATCGATATATATATATTCTAAATCTTTAATTTCGCAAATACGTATTTTTCCCCATCTAATATCAAAGAAAACCGTAGTAGAGAAAACTAAAACTAGACTAGGTCTCAGGAGTAGTACTAGCTTACCAAAATATCAGGGAGGAAGAAATTTTAATCATGGATTCGGGTAACGCGTCGGGGGCTCTAGAGCCACTGGCCCCACATTAGTGCCACTAATAATATAGGAAATGTTAGCACCATTTTGAACACCTCGACAACCACAACTCTAAATACCACTCTGAACCCGACCGATATATTAGACTTTGTCAAGCAATTACCTACTTTTGAGGGGACCCCAGGTACCCTCCAGAAATTTATTGTTAGCGTTAAGGAAATTATTATGTTGATAAGGGGAACAGACCAGACCCCGTACGGACAATTACTTCTAAGAACCCTGAGGAACAAGATTATAGGAAAGGCGGGCGAGATACTTTCCGAAACAATAGTAACCTACAACAATGCGATTCACTCTAGTACCAATTTAACTCCGTTCGAACTTTTTAGCGGCCGCACTTATATTTTCAAAAAGACAATCAAATTTGACAATGAACACGATAATTTACAAAAACTAAACGAATTCCAAATTAAACTATACCCTACCTTGAAGAAACACATGGAGGACGCAACAAAAAAACGAACAGATCGCTTAAACGAAAAACAGGACAGACCCCCTTGATTTACCATCTGGTACTTCTATTTTTGTAAAGAAAATAGGAGAAATAAAATTACGCCTCGTTTTAGTAAACACAAGGTTTTACTGGATAAAGGGGTAACATTACGAACTATAAAAAAACAAAAACTACACAAACAAAAGGTCCGAAAAGCTATAATACAGACAAATGACACATAAACATACTTGCGAGACTTGCATAACTATACCCCCAATGTAATTTTACAGGTTGACCTTGGGAACAACTTAACGGCTCGTTAGCGAGATTTTGGATAAAGATAAACCTCTCATGAAAATTAACCTGGGAACGGCGAGAGTGGTAAAATCATTTAAAATTTTTAAACATATTCAATTGAGCAACTACGAAGAAACAGCAACTAAAATACATGAGGTGATAGGAAAACTAACTAACGATCAGGGTTTTGGAGATTTGAAACTCACCTTACACCAAAAATTATCTCGAGTTCAGCAAAGACTAAGTTCCTTGCTCCCCAACAATGGGAAAGGTAGGGCCAGAAGAGGATTAATTAATGGATTAGGCCACTTAGTTAAAATAGTTTCGGGGAATATGGACGCTTATGATGCGGCAAAAATAAACAAAGACTTAGAAGGCTTACGCGAAAATTCCGAAATAAACAATATTTTCCAAAATGAAACACTTATAAGATTTGAGGAAGTAACTAAACACATTAATAAAGGTCAAGAGCCTTTAAGCAGCTTCATGAATTCCTATCAGAATAAAATTTTTAAACAAATAGATGAGGAATACAAGAACATTCAGTTTATTCAATATATAGACAGGATTAATTTCCATATAGATTTACTTAATAATCACATAAACAATATTGCGGAAAGCCTACTATTTGCTAAATTAAAGATAGTCCCTAAATACCTATTAAATTCAGTGGAAATGAAAAAAAAAAAAGTATGTTAGCAGACAAAAGGTAGAAGTTCACTTAGAACATGAATTATATAATGCACTTTCATTGGAGTCACCACTATTAATAAAACGCTCATATTTAACATTAACGTTCCAATTCTGTCCCAACAATCCTACAAATTGTATCAACTCATTGCACTACCGATAAACAAAACAATGTATGTAAACCTACCAAATGTTATAATTAAGAATGATGTAGAAATTAGGATTATAGATACACCTTGCATAAAAGTGGGGGTACACATGTTTGCGAAACTCCTTCGACTCCGAATAACACGGAATGCCTCAACAATTTTCTGGACGACAAGGAAGCAACCTGCAACACAATAAAAAGGGATCATCAACCACAGATCCTTATTCCTGTAAAGGGATTGATGGTGATCCTCAATGTAGAGAACTTAAACATTACCTCTAACTGCATTTCAAGTAAGATCTTCAGCGGATCTATGCTCATAAAATACGATAACTGTTCTATCTCCGCCAATGGGACCAAATACGCTGAGGCCGCCACTACAATAATTGACGACATCGAAATTAACCTCCCTCACATCCAGAACTTGACAACAATTCCTGAGGATGAACCCTTAAATCTCCAAGTACTACATCTTAGCAACTTGGAAAATGGATTGGCAGTTACCAGCATAGAAGAACGTGCCACACCACTGTGGCTTGGACCTTTAAGAGAAGAGAGATAATTTTCACCCCCGCCCCTGCGGACGCCATTGTCACTCCCGCCATGCCTTCATTATGGCCATCGTTCCAAGTTAAGGGGAGGAGTTACCGGTGATGTTTTTCCAATGACATCACCTCCACCCAAACCCCCTCCAACGGTCCCCCTCGAGCAACGTTCCACTAACGGCGATGCCGTTCAACCCGACATTGATCGCAACGCAGCGGTCTCTGGATGCCGAATGTTATAAACAACTGGGTCACTGGCATCCGGTCGAAACCGCTGACTAGGAGTTTTCGCTTACTCAACAAATGTACCCCACCCGCAAGACAAAGCTTCTTTATGTACAAGATCGAAAATAAAAGTCAGTCTAGAACGGACACACAAAAGCAGAAGTTGATCTTAAGCCTCAAGCTTACATTTATTTGAACATAAACCTATTCACGGGGACTTGGACATAATTCGTGCGCAACGGGTGCCGTAACATGCTCTTACAGGATGTTTACAAATCAGATGCATGCGTGTGAAGTGAAAGTACTTAGCGCTGTGAACAATGACTACACACACAAAAACCACAACCTCTTGTATCCTTTTTATCTATGTGTTGGAATAGAGAGAGAAATACTAAAACACACATTTTATTACGGTGCGAGCATGGATCTTCATCATCGGTTCCACATGTCAGGTTTCCACACACATCTGGTGTTCCCACTCAACCATACACACGCACACACGTAGACAGAGGCTTACTACATATATAGAAATTGACAGTGTGTTTTGAGAAAATTCAACCCCTTAAGACGTTCCCAATCCTCCTAATTAGGGTCAGGAATACATTTCAATATTCCCAAATTACGCATAGGGGGGTCGGAAAACCAATCATGACACAATCGTCACATTTTATTACTTCTTTGAACACGTGCACTGATTTTAAAAAACTATAATTTATGGGTTTATGATTTCTGTGCCAGAATCCATACTGACTAAAAGGGTGATGGGGAATCCTTATCACAGGAGACGACGGATAATGGGTTTCGGGGTGGGGGAAACCATGTTTTTATCACTAATGTGACAGCTTAATACCCCATAAATCTGTGCCAGAACCAGCGTTCTTAACCTACTATTATATATTTATTCTCCAGATTTCTAGATTCCCTCTGCTTCTTCCTCTCGTTAAGCTGGTGGTTCTTAATGGCTCTCTTGTTGTTTTTTCTTTTTACACGGCGTTATTTATTTTTGAGTTGTTGGCGGTTTTGGGATCCAAGAGTCCGCGCGCACGTCCTGTCATCTTCGGGTCCTGTCACGGTCGACAGAAATATATAACAAATTGGTTATTCTTTGTTGGTTCTTTATTTGATGTTAAGGGAGCAGCAGTGGTGACGCTCCAAGGCTTGGATTGATTGTTTCTTTACAATATTCTTTTAAGTCTAATTAAGGCTAAGTCTCGTTGCTGCGCTGCTCGCAGGCGGCGGCAGAGAGACGGCTATCTATGTACTTATGTATATAAACATTCGCCCTCTTATGTGACGGCGCGAGGGGTATGTACATGCGGTCCGTTCATGAAATTATGCCAACGCTAGCAATTTCTGCGAGTGCCCTAAGCCACATCGATCGGTTCATATTTCGGCCACTTGGGGTTTATGACCGGGACCATAAATTATGTAAACACTGCAACAAAGTGTTACAGTGCGTACCCTTTAAGAACTCGGTACAGTGGGTATTCAACATTAGTGCATACTACACGGGAAACGGTTTGTTTACGAAATCAGTAATGATTTTGCCATTACGGCAGGTTCTCGCGGAACGAATACTCTGCGTCACTTTATATGTGATAATTTAAAATGTCTAATCGACATTAAAATTCGACTGGATTTAGAGATAGTCGACCCTCTTGTAAATACTGTTTTGTTCCGGATATACTCTTCTTTATTCCATCTCGATAATTTTGAAGCGCTTCGATTTCTTTTGTATCTACGTTTTAATATGTATTTATAATTGAACGGGGTGTTAGTATATAAAATAAAAACAACCGCTTTCATTGAGTTCTGAATTGAAACTGTTCTTTATTTTTCTAAGTCGTTGCTTAGGAAACTACAATGAAAATCTTATTCTAATCTTATATATGGTCTACGCAGAGACCGCGTCTGCTTGCCTGCGCGGGAGGGTTATCTTTTGACCACTGTGTCGGCACTCTTGGTGCAGCGTGATATTTTGGGTAGGCTCAAGTGGCCTGCACTCGCAGATTACAAGTGCCAACAATGTACCCTTGTTGGTTTTCAATAGCAGATCATATCTTACGGCTCTTAATCGATTTAGATTGTGAGACTCGAAACATGACGTGCACTGAGCTCATAAATTCTTATATTTTATTAGTGTTCATTTGGACAATAATTTTTTCGAAATCGAAGTAATGCCTTTTATATACTTCGAAAAAATAAGATGAATAAACGAGTGGTATATTCCGAACGTAAGCAAGTAAGGAACTTGTCGAATAATTTTAACGAAATTTTAAATATAATTATTATTTTATTTATTAATTTCTTCGACACTAATAAGGCGCACACACAAAATTTAAAGGATAGCACACGCTCAGCAAGAATATTCAAAACGCATGGAAAAAAAAAATAAAACTAAAAATACAAATAATTTGTTAGTGCATGCAAACTTTATTTGTGTTAATTTATTGACTAGAATGCTCGATATCTATCGATTTTACACGACTGCGAAAAGTTGAAAGATGGTCCGAAATGACTTAGAAAAACGGCAAAGATTAACTTTAAACTTTAAGCATTCTATACCTGTATAGCCGGTTCGGTCCGCTCAGCACCTTCCCTCTTTGGCTCCATGTATTTATATTTTCCTGTTGGGCTTCTGGTTTTGGCTTCTAGCTGCTGTGTAATTTTGACAGACGCGGGATTAATATTGAGAATACTTGTTTAATTGATTATTAAAATTAATATCGAAAAACAAAACGCATGCAAATCAAATGAAACTGCGGAGGAAAGTACACTGCTTAGTACAGAGGCCTCCAATTTGGCGGTTGATAAGTTCTTGTTCCTTATCACTGCATATCCTGGAGCAATTCCAAATTACCTTCCTCTTTCTAATTAATGTTTATTTGTCGGTTGTGGTTTCGATTTTTAGATAGAGGGTACTGTTTTGCCACTATCACCATTGCTTGATCACTATTGGCATGACCCATTCGCCCACACGTAGAACATTCCATTTTCGATCTTTTTACGATATACGGTTTTGTTTATTGCATTAACGGTAGGCTTTCACATGGGTTCGGAATCCCTTCTAGGGAGTGCTCTTAACTGAAAAGTTGCTTCTTTAATTCAGGTGGTGCCCACGAGTGCAGTATTTTGTCCTTTAGACAGATTTCCTCGATTTCCCTCTTTAGCTACCAAAGAATCTTTATTTATTTTATTTATTCATCTGTTGTAGTAACCGAAGAATTATTTTCGAGAAATGTTATTCATCTTTTATAGCCTCACTGCGAAAAAGATGTTGTTCGAACGTCAAGTTTTGCTTATGTAATCTAGTTGCGGGCTGGTCTTGACAAACTGAAGAGCAAATAATCCGATAGGGTATCCCAAGCTAGGACCTAGAGAGATGTGGCTAAGGTTAAGGTGTTCCTTTATAAGGCTATGTACTGCGAGTTCAGATCTGAATTTCCACCTAGTGTAGCTTAGAGTGCTTTAAAACGAAGGTGACCGCAATCAGATAAATTTTCTAAAACATCGAACCTAGTTTTGTCAGGAAGCAGATCCGAAAATTGGCCAGATTCCAGCCGAGTGTATTGCTGTTGAAAAAGCTTCTCGCATCATCCTTCAAAATGTTTGTCGTAGAATCTGACTCTGACAGAGTGCTGGTTTCCTGATTTGAGGATATTAAAGATGAGCGCGTGAAGGCTCCTACTCTTATACACTCTGAGCGATCCAGGCAGGTCTGGTTTTCTGCAGGGCTAGTTAATCAATGCGCTGACTTTTCTAGAAGAGAGAGGGTCTACTCAGATGGGTTAGGGTCGACCTGTGGGTGATATTCGGTTATTGACCGGGTAACGGCACTTACAAGAGACGTGCTGTACTTGGGAGTAGCGGATTGTGCGAAAATGTTAACCGACTTATCCGATGCTGGCGAGGACTCGCCGATCCCTGATATGGCGATGGCTTTGGAGTTGCAGTTGATTTGCGAAACGGGAGGTGATGAAGTTGATTTGAGAGACCGAGTCGAGTAAGGCCCGGCAAGGTACGAGTACGCCAGAGTGGCTTTTTAGATAAACTATTGCGGTGGCTAGCAACACGTAATCGGCATTATTCCGCGACGGAGCTACAGGTGGTGGTTTGGGCAAGACTACAGAAATTAAAGATGAGGTATATGGCGGCATTTCAGGACCACGCTGCGGAAGGGTTGCAATGGGGTTCGATTGCATATGAAGAGAGATGCTTCTGGTGGCAGTTTCTACAGCTGCCAGATCTGCATTACCGTAAGCTGTGTTCCTTCCATAGGCAATTTAAACAAAGGTGCATCTTTTTTGATTCGTTGTAGCGCTGAGTTTTAGTCAATCCTAGAAGCTGTGGGATATTCGTCAAATAATGCTCCTTTGACACACATAGTCAACACAATGGCACTGTCGAAGGCGAAGCAATAAGTGTGGTAGGATGACTTCTACTAGATATATTTCCTACCAGTTTGCTAGCTGTATGGTCTACAATAGCGCATTCCAAATTCTCCATCATGCGGCACCGAAGATCCAAATATGTGAAAAATTTGTCCCGATTCGGCAGCTTCTTTGCAGCCAACCCCTCCTCCCAGCTCTTCTGGTTCTGATGGTCCAGCTTCGAAGAGACGAGATCAAAAATTTCCTGTGTAGTTGCCATAGTACTGATGGCGGGCAAGTGTGAATTTGCATTGTCGCTCAATTGCCGCAAACTACATGGTGATCCCTCCTCCACACCTGGTAGCTTGAATAATGACCGAAATGTAATAATTTATTATCATATCATAGAAATGTAATAATTTAGTATCAAAGCGTAAAATAATAATAATTCTTTTCAGTGGGCTCCAGGGATCGAATGTTCGCTGTTTAAGTAGCGGTAGATTTTCCCTTTTGTTTCAAAATACGCGGTGGTAAATCTTATGCGTGCGTCGGATTCCATCTCCGCGATTACTAGCCGTTTGAGGAAGTTGAAGCAGTCAAAGTCGGAATTCATCCTCATGACTAACTGTAACCGCACCTGCAATTCACTTTTATCGAATTTGGCCAACGGCTCGTCTCTTAAGAGTGTATTTAACGCCGCAAGTTGACGCGCCACGGAGCTTGACTTTGCACGATAAAAGACTTCGTTAACTGGGGCACGTTGCACAAGCCCTCTTTTATTTGCTTCCGACATTTTGAATTTGTTTCGGAAAGAGTATTCAACAGTCACTACGCGAACTTTCCGATGCACTTGACTATCGGCGACGAAAGCGAGAATAGAAGTAGCAGCTGGAACGGAACCCAAAAACGAAAAAACCTCCGCTTGGCAACCAAAATTATGAGGTTGTGTAACAGTTTTCGAAATGTACAGCAGCCGATGCTGACTGTAGCTTTGGCTTGCAGGTATAAGCGAATACCGTATATGCGGTGGGAATAGAGTTTATTGACAAGAGGCGCTTTGAATTATTAAAACGATTGTCGGGAACACTCATCTAGCTAGTACTAGAATTAAGGCTTACAATTTGCTTAGCATCACTGTATGCTTAATTATCTGTTTTATCTATAAGACAAGCCGAGCTAAGCGTTCGCGAGTCGCCTCGACTCATTACATTTCGTTCTCTATCTCTGTCAACACGCAATCGCAGCGCTGCTAAAATAAATCATAAAAAAATCTCTCGGCCTTTTCTTCGCACCGTTCACGGCGCCGCATTTTGTTGTATAATTATAAGTTATAAAACATATTTAGAAACAGGTGTCCTAAATTAATGCCCTGGTCAAAACAACGATATATAATAATTTTTTAGATTTCACACGATTACGTCGGGATCATCAAATGTATTATTCATTTATCCCACCTGTCACTAGATATTTTACCAAAATGCGGTGCAGTGATCGTTGAAAAAGAAAAGGCCGAAAGAGTTGTTTTCCATGTTTTACAGCGATAAAAAACGAATGTAATGGAGCGATCAATCGGTGACTAGCGAGCGCTGATCTCCTCTTGTCTTATAGATAAAAAAGATAATTCTGCATACAGTATGACTGCTACAGTTATTTATTCACAAGGCTCCTTCAAACGTCCGTCTCACTCGCGTACTTATTGTCAACCTCCAGTCTCTCTGACTCTCATCCATGTATCCGCTGCGGGCCTCGTCGCTCTTCCCAACGATCTCGCTGCACTCTGAAGATTCCAACAATATCGATTGATATTAATATTAATATTATTATTACAGCCTTGTATTGGCCATCTGAAGGTCTAGATAAAATATCGTTGAAATCGCCTGGTCTCTTATGAAACGGAAAATAAAAGTATCGTTGAATTCAGGAATACGAAACAATTTTTGGAGAACAATATCTTTGTGAATAGAAATCTCTGCTTGCGGCGCCAGCCAAAAGTTATTGAAATTATAGGTACACACACATTTTTTTTAAGTTAGCTTACGTTTTTTCAAGTTCATATGAAAATATGTTCTGTTAATTACTTTTATGTTTATATTAGCTAAGTAAAACAAAAAAAAAATTAAGTTAATTAAACTATTGTGAAGTTGTGGGGGTGTTGTTGGCTGACTATGATCGTGTTTTTAATCGCTCTGTGTTTTTATCCAAAATTATCAGAATTTTGGTGTGTAAAATAAACTCAGAATAATTCTAAGCCCTATCCAGCAGAAATGCGCTATTTTAAAAATAAAATTTGTTGTCTTTTCCGAAAATTAGGAAAAAAACAAAAAAAACATGGAGCGAATAATACAAAGCAAAAAAATAAATGCAGACCAAAAAAAACAACTAACTTCAGTGCGACCGGAGACAGCGAATTCTTGCTCTCCCGTGCTCTTGAAAACGTGTAAAGCAAGCGGGAACAACTAAATTTCCTGAGTTGGGAAGCAAGTACCAGGCAATTATACTTTGGGTCAATTACTCCAGCTATGAAGTTAGAAGATAGATATTGCATATATTGCACCAAGCGGCGACCTTTACGAAGGCTCAGCAATCCCATTTGCAACCTAAGAAAACGAAAAGGAAAGAGGCGCCTAAACAGAAGGAGACCAACATTGAAGAGACTTTCACAAATAAGATAGCCAGAACTGAAGCCAAGACGCTATTGCCCGTTGTGTCCAGTTGGTGGAAACTCAACCAAATTTACCCAAACAAAAATGATCTAAGTACTCTAAGTTAATCATTGTCCAGGTTCACCTTTCGTAAGTCCCTTCTAGCCTCTTACAATTGGTACCGTTGCCGCTCCAGACTTCCTCTGGGCACCCCCGCCGGGCCATAAAGCTTTTAAAGTACAACATGGTCGTTGCCCAGACAGGTCCAGAATGAAATCCACTCTATACGCCTAAGATCTCTCTTACGCGGAATGCTACATATTTTTTCTACTCCCTCTGGTCCGATCGCAGATTAAAACAGTTTTCGAGCTGGCCCAGAATGTCCGTGTGCTCATCTTCGCGTTAAGTTAGAGTTCCATAGTCCGAGCTAACCGCCCTCAAATCGCTGCTTCCATGAGCTCAAGCCGTGGTATGGATATCGGTTTCAAAGGAGATATTTTGGTTTTGCTGGTCAGTAGACTGAGAGAATGTCTGCCCATGGTCATTTTCTCGACATCCGGTATGTACCAAAGTCATCGTTTCCATTTGACTCATTCTTTCTGTAGATAGGGTCATTCCAGGAACATGGATGGTATGGATATCGGTTTCAAAGGAGGTATCAGGACCACGCTGCGGAAGGGTTGCAATGGGGTTCGATTGCATATGAAGAGAGATGCTTCTGGTGGCAGTTTCTACAGCTGCCAGATCTGCATTACCGTAAGCTGTGTTCCTTCCATAGGCAATTTAAACAAAGGTGCATCTTTTTTGATTCGTTGTAGCGCTGAGTTTTAGTCAATCCTAGAAGCTGTGGGATATTCGTCAAATAATGCTCCTTTGACACACATAGTCAACACAATGGCACTGTCGAAGGCGAAGCAATAAGTGTGGTAGGATGACTTCTACTAGATATATTTCCTACCAGTTTGCTAGCTGTATGGTCTACAATAGCGCATTCCAAATTCTCCATCATGCGGCACCGAAGATCCAAATATGTGAAAAATTTGTCCCGATTCGGCAGCTTCTTTGCAGCCAACCCCTCCTCCCAGCTCTTCTGGTTCTGATGGTCCAGCTTCGAAGAGACGAGATCAAAAATTTCCTGTGTAGTTGCATTGTACTGATGGCGGGCAATTGTGAATTTGCATTGTCGCTCAATTGCCGCAAACTACATGGTGATCCCTCCTCCACACCTGGTAGCTTGAATAATGACCGAAATGTAATAATTTATTATCATATCATAGAAATGTAATAATTTAGTATCAAAGCGTAAAATAATAATAATTCTTTTCAGTGGGCTCCAGGGATCGAATGTTCGCTGTTTAAGTAGCGGTAGATTTTCCCTTTTGTTTCAAAATACGCGGTGGTAAATCTTATGCGTGCGTCGGATTCCATCTCCGCGATTACTAGCCGTTTGAGGAAGTTGAAGCAGTCAAAGTCGGAATTCATCCTCATGACTAACTGTAACCGCACCTGCAATTCACTTTTATCGAATTTGGCCAACGGCTCGTCTCTTAAGAGTGTATTTAACGCCGCAAGTTGACGCGCCACGGAGCTTGACTTTGCACGATAAAAGACTTCGTTAACTGGGGCACGTTGCACAAGCCCTCTTTTATTTGCTTCCGACATTTTGAATTTGTTTCGGAAAGAGTATTCAACAGTCACTACGCGAACTTTCCGATGCACTTGACTATCGGCGACGAAAGCGAGAATAGAAGTAGCAGCTGGAACGGAACCCAAAAACGAAAAAACCTCCGCTTGGCAACCAAAATTATGAGGTTGTGTAACAGTTTTCGAAATGTACAGCAGCCGATGCTGACTGTAGCTTTGGCTTGCAGGTATAAGCGAATACCGTATATGCGGTGGGAATAGAGTTTATTGACAAGAGGCGCTTTGAATTATTAAAACGATTGTCGGGAACACTCATCTAGCTAGTACTAGAATTAAGGCTTACAATTTGTTTAGCATCACTGTATGCTTAATTATCTGTTTTATCTATAAGACAAGCCGAGCTAAGCGCTCGCGAGTCGCCTCGACTCATTACATTTCGTTCTCTATCTCTGTCAACACGCAGTCGCAGCGCTGCTAAAATAAATCATAAAAAAATCTCTCGGCCTTTTCTTCGCACCGTTCACGGCGCCGCATTTTGTTGTATAATTATAAGTTATAAAACATATTTAGAAACAGGTGTCCTAAATTAATGCCCTGGTCAAAACAACGATATATAATAATTTTTTAGATTTCACACGATTACGTCGGGATCATCAAATGTATTATTCATTTATCCCACCTGTTACTAGATATTTTACCAAAATGCGGTGCAGTGATCGTTGAAAAAGAAAAGGCCGAAAGAGTTGTTTTCCATGTTTTACAGCGATAAAAAACGAATGTAATGGGGCGATCGATCGGTGACTAGCGAGCGCTGATCTCCTCTTGTCTTATAGATAAAAAAGATAATTCTGCATACAGTATGACTGCTACAGTTATTTATTCACAAGGCTCCTTCAAACGTCCGTCTCACTCGCGTACTTATTGTCAACCTCCAGTCTCTCTGACTCTCATCCATGTATCCGCTGCGGGCCTCGTCGCTCTTCCCAACGATCTCGCTGCACTCTGAAGATTCCAACAATATCGATTGATATTAATATTAATATTATTATTACAGCCTTGTATTGGCCATCTGAAGGTCTAGATAAAATATCGTTGAAATCGCCTGGTCTCTTATGAAACGGAAAATAAAAGTATCGTTGAATTCAGGAATACGAAACAATTTTTGGAGAACAATATCTTTGTGAATAGAAATCTCTGCTTGCGGCGCCAGCCAAAAGTTATTGAAATTATAGGTACACACACATTTTTTTTAAGTTAGCTTACGTTTTTTCAAGTTCATATGAAAATATGTTCTGTTAATTACTTTTATGTTTATATTAGCTAAGTAAAACAAAAAAAAAAATTAAGTTAATTAAACTATTGTGAAGTTGTGGGGGTGTTGTTGGCTGACTATGATCGTGTTTTTAATCGCTCTGTGTTTTTATCCAAAATTATCAGAATTTTGGTGTGTAAAATAAACTCAGAATAATTCTAAGCCCTATCCAGCAGAAATGCGCTATTTTAAAAATAAAATTTGTTGTCTTTTCCGAAAATTAGTAAAAAAAAGAAAAAAACATGGAGCGAATAATACAAAGCAAAAAAATAAATGCAGACCAAAAAAAACAACTAACTTCAGTGCGACCGGAGACAGCGAATTCTTGCTCTCCCGTGCTCTTGAAAACGTGTAAAGCAAGCGGGAACAACTAAATTTCCCGAGTTGGGAAGCAAGTACCAGGCAATTATACTTTGGGTCAATTACTCCAGCTATGAAGTTAGAAGATAGATATTGCATATATTGCACCAAGCGGCGACCTTTACGAAGGCTCAGCAATCCCATTTGCAACCTAAGAAAACGAAAAGGAAAGAGGCGCCTAAACAGAAGGAGACCAACATTGAAGAGACTTTCACAAATAAGATAGCCAGAACTGAAGCCAAGACGCTATTGCCCGTTGTGTCCAGTTGGTGGAAACTCAACCAAATTTACCCAAACAAAAATGATCTAAGTACTCTAAGTTAATCATTGTCCAGGTTCACCTTTCGTAAGTCCCTTCTAGCCTCTTACAATTGGTACCGTTGCCGCTCCAGACTTCCTCTGGGCACCCCCGCCGGGCCATAAAGCTTTTAAAGTACAACATGGTCGTTGCCCAGACAGGTCCAGAATGAAATCCACTCTATACGCCTAAGATCTCTCTTACGCGGAATGCTACATATTTTTTCTACTCCCTCTGGTCCGATCGCAGATTAAAACAGTTTTCGAGCTGGCCCAGAATGTCCGTGTGCTCATCTTCGCGTTAAGTTAGAGTTCCATAGTCCGAGCTAACCGCCCTCAAATCGCTGCTTCCATGAGCTCAAGCCGTGGTATGGATATCGGTTTCAAAGGAGATATTTTGGTTTTGCTGGTCAGTAGACTGAGAGAATGTCTGCCCATGGTCATTTTCTCGACATCCGGTATGTACCAAAGTCATCGTTTCCATTTGACTCATTCTTTCTGTAGATAGGGTCATTCCAGGAACATGGATGGTATGGATATCGGTTTCAAAGGAGGTATCTTGGTTTTGCTGGTCAGTAGACTGAGAGAATGTCTGTCCATGGTAATTTTCTCGACATCCGGTATGTACCGAAGCCATCGTTTCCATTTGACCCATTTTTTCTCTAGTTATTTCCTGGAATATTATTTTTACGGGGATCATGTAAAAGCATATGAGCCCAAGAGGATTTTATATGGACATCAACACAGAAAACTCTCGCTTGATAGGTCGTTGCCTTCCTTGGCGAAGTTCTCCATGGCATTAACGGGAGGATACGAGGTAGCGGATGAGGTCCTCCTTCATGCCCCACCACATTCCTATCACCTTCCTTGTCTGTTTATGGCGAGGCTAAGCCCGGATGTATTGGACAGGTTCCTTCAACAGCATAGTGTTCAGCGAGATCCTTCCAGTCTATGCAGCCGCATCCAAGGCTATGCAAAGCTTTCCCGGATTATTTACGTTAAGCACGGGAAAAATAGGTATTGGTAATAGGTATGGTATTTCTCAGCATTCGCAATTTCTTCGGCAGCTCCGTTTCACAAGTCTGTTACAGGAATCGTAACCGATAAAGGACTGTCGGTATGTTATCCGGCAGCTTGACATCTTTTTACCTCCACAGCAGACCTGTCTCAAATCGTCAATTTATACACTCCGTATTCTTATCCAGGTTCTGTATAGCCAGTTGATCTTCATTGGATGGGCTCTTGCTATTCTTCTCCTGTCTAGGGCCACCGTCCGACCACATGCACTGCTTACGGAGGCGGAAGATCTCTATGTTCACCTCAGCCTCACCTGCACATATGTAAAACACGTGATAGTTTGAGGTGATGTCAGACGGCACTTCTCAACGATCAGTTTTTCTTCCTTGGTGCGAAGTACACACACTGGCCTGCAGATTTTGAGACCTATCAGAGTCTGCACAGAGTCGTATTCAGATAGAAGTAGATGTCGAAAATGTCTGTGCTGTGCTTTTCGGTGGAAGATCAAGTGACTTGACCAATTGCGGAGAACCGTAAGTCTAATCTGACTGAGGTATCCTCATACATCTTCGGTACATCCATGCTGTGTAATACATACATAGGGGCTGCGGTTTTCCGTTCACTCTGAGGTCATCTGGCAATGGAGCATCGATCAAGGTCAAAGATGAACCGTCGTCGTTGAATGCATACGTGTAAACGTGTCTACCATTCGCATACAGAATCACTCACAATACCCTGAATAACACTGACAGACCCTCTTGTCTTGACGTCTATTCGTTAGGATTGGTAACGCCGCATCTGTCCATCACTTTCTCTCTCTCTCTCTCTTTGAAAACATCTTCAGCGCAGGCCTCACAGTCTAGTGAACCCTTAAGTGTTCAGCAATTGCGTGTGCACAGCAAGAATGCTTGGCACACTGTGAGCCAATGTTTGTACCGTGCCTCTTCTCCCAGTCCTTGACGAGGAGCTCAGAACTATCAAGTGGCTCCTGCGTTCTGCGATAGCCACGTACTAAACTCTGCGAAAGTAAAATCTGAAAGAGAGGCACCATGGATGGTAGCATGCTCACTAGCTCCTGCTTGAACGCCGGGTTATTCAAGAAGAGTCAAACTTGGACACTTTCTTTATTTTTTTCGACTCCAGCTGCTTGACATACAACTGCCCACCTCCTGCCCAGCCGACCGAGGAACACAGCCGTACGGCTCAGAACACGGGTATACGAGTTTAGAGTGTTAAGAGAAGAAATAGAGTTAATGTTATAAATATTATTGTAGTTCGAACAATGTACACGAAAGCGTTCGTCAAGGGCAAAGATTTAAAAGACAGTTTCTGGTAAGCCTAAGGGGTACGTTGATCTTCAGACGACCTAAAACGAACTGACAATAAACTTCACCCTTGAGAATTCTATGGATAAAGACGTCGCCAAGCATCGTCCTACGAATAGTAAGGAATGTCAAATTTATTAGTAGTAGTCTACTTTTATAAGAGGGAATGTTAAGGCTTGCATTCCAGTTTAGACCAGGGAGAGCAAATATTAAGAAATTCTTTTGGATGGATTCAATACGAAACTGGTAACCCCATAGTGGGGGTCCCAGATACATGATCCATATTCCAGATATTCGGACGACCTTAAGAAATGAAAGGAGTTTTAGTAATATAGGGTTCATTGAATTCCTTTAATAAAACCAAGCACACCTCTAGCTATATTAACCATAGATGAAATATGGACGGAAAATTCTTTACAGAGCTACACGATGCAGGGTGTAAGAGGCAAGCTGAAGCCGTTAAGATTTAATAAGTTTGCAGTGCACCAGTTCTGAACATTGTTAAGGTTGGATGCCAGCTTCACCTCGTAGGAGACATCGGTATATTGACGATAAAGCTTGACATCATCTGATGTTAGGTTCAGAAGATTGGTTGTGGTAGACCTCTGTTTCATAAAATCATGGTGGCATGAAGATATGTCAGATCTGCACTGGTGCTGAAAGTGAGCATTTTTCGAAAAGTCTTGGAATTGGTGATGGTTTAGATATACCTCTGTAATATTTATCATCCGATTTTTTCCCTTCTTATGGACTTTTCCAAGGAGGCGTTATGTATAGGATACACCAAGCAGTGCCAAAGCAGGTAAGCAATTACCACCAACATACTGGCCGGAGGACCCAAAGGAACTACCCGACTTAATTAACTTTGCGATTGCCAAAAACATTCCTAAAAATCTGATAAGCGCCGAATGAATTTCGGATCTTTCATCTAATCACTCGCCTATCCCATTTATTTTACTCCGACATAGGAACATTGCATCAATCATTTAAACTGACCTCACTAAAAACCAATTGGGCTATATACAGAAACTATAGTCCGAGCTAACCGTCACTTCATTTCTCTTTCAAAGCGAACGGTTGTGTTTTTGGCTCGGAAGAGGAATCACCTCGTTTTTGCTACTTTTTGCAAACGTTTATCTACTTGAAAAAACCCGTCTTTGATTCCGCGTCGTGCAGTGCATTTGTTGTTATCTGTTTGCATAAAGCATTTATTGCAAGCAAGTATCAACAACTGTGGTCTGTATTCTAACATATTTTTTTACTTTACTTTGTGCTATTAGTAACGTAACTTTCACCGCTTACCTCTCCAGCACAACATCTGTAGATCTCTTTTCTGTATCTCCCACCGGCTTGTAGCTCTCGAAAACACACTCTCTCTCCCTCTCTTATACAACTTGTTCTCTCTTATAACGGCTCGTAGCTCTCGCTAACACTCTCTCGCTCTCTTTCTTACCCCTAACTGTTTCTCTCAAACTCCCTTTCTTATTTCCTATAATATTTTTCTGGCACAGTGGTTTACATTTTATTAATTATTTGCCAAAATGACCGATATTATCTGTTGCATTAAAAAATTGATCAAGTAAGCGTCCACTGTGTGACAACATTGCGCACTCCAAGTGTGCAGGGCTTAAGCCAGCCGCCATTCCGGATACTTTGGGTCGTTCCGACTCTGGCTTACACTACTGTTGTGACAGATGTCGTGAGGCCCAAAAGGGAATTAGATCGTTTATGCGGCAGACTAAAAATGGGTTCGGTCAGGTATTGGTTGCTTTTCGCAAAGCTAACGACCTGTTTTCTGCGCTGGACACTCAGTTCAACAATTAACAACTGTTGAATGAGTCTCCTAAGGCGCAAAAAAACCCGTTTGCCGCCGGCGGATACCGCCAGTAATGCAAATAACTCCCTTCTTCCTCCGTCTGATGTTCAACAGTCTCCTTCACTGTCACCGGACGGCAGGTCCACCACTCCAATCACTCACGACACCGGTAACAGCCCATATTTCGGATCCCGAAAATGTTGCTAAGGTGCGTAGGCATTTGTCCGATGAGCAGTCCGAGGTAGTCGCATTGGACCCTCCCGTGCCAAATGTTCTACAAGCCCAAAAGAATTTACCCTTGACTCACTAGACGAACTTAGGGTCCGGTTTACCGGCACCCACTGGTAGCGTTGGTCAACCACCCGCCCGCCAAAGCCCTTGATTGGTATTCCTCTAGAGAAACACATTTTTGTTTCCCGACTTTCCCCTGATAAGTCCGAATCGGATATCTTAGCTTACATTCATGCAAAACTTAAAGTCGATATTAGGGTGGAAAATTTCACTAAGTATAAATATTCCTACGCAAGGAACATGGCATCTTTCAAGATCCGTGTTCCTCCGATGGCTTTTTCCGATATCTGTTCGACCAATTTCTGACCGCAACATATTTTCGTTCAAGAACATCAGCTAAAAATAAAAAAAAGAAAAAAAGTGGCTCTTTAGGAGTAAAGCTTCCACAAGTAGACGCTCCTGCCAACCTAAAAAACTAACATCATCCATTATTCTTTCGTACCAGAACACAAGAGGCTTACGTTCAAAGCTTTCTAATCTGTTCTTGGTAAGCTTCTCGTTTGCATCCCAGGTCATTGTGTTTACCGAAACCTGGCTAGCTCCAGAAATTCTTAATTCTGAAGTTTTCCCCAGTAGGTACACAATATATAGGCTTGACCTATCCCTCGGAAATGGTGATGAAGTCTTAATTTCAGTGGACTCTAATCTCGTTTCCGAGGTGATAAATCTTCAAAATGGAGACTTAGAATTTATCACAGTTAAAATTTCATTGTCTAGGTTAAACTTATATATCACTTGCTCTTATATTCCGCCTAAGTCCGATTCTTTGACATATGAGCGGCACCTACCAGCCATTCAGTCTGTCTTCTCAATGTTATCGGACGTGGATCAGCTGGTGGTGTTGGGTGATTTCAACCTACCCCAGGTGGCTTGGTCCATGAACGATAACACCTTAGCTTTAACACTTACGTCGCATCACGACTTTACTGCTGGCATGTTAGACATGTCACTTTCTCAAATTAATAATATAGGGAATTCTTTAGGTCGTTTTATCGATCTGTGCTTTCTCTCTGATACGGACGCCGTATACAGAGCTCCACCTCTCACACACCCTGAAGATCCTTATCATCCTACAGTAGATCCTACGATCGATATGGGGCTATGTACCAAGCCTAAGAACAACTACGCTGATAAGAAAATTCGATGTTTTCGTAAAGCCGACTTTAAAAAAATTAATAACTTTATTTCAGAATTTGACTGGTCCGATTTTTACGCATGTTCCGATATGTCGACTGCTCTAGATATATTTTATAGTATGGCTATGGCGGATAAGCCCCCTTGGTATACAAGTCACCTTTCTAATCAAAAAAATATCAAATTCAGATTCTTTAAAAAATACTTAAGAACTAATAGCAATGACTGTTATGTGCATTATAAGTTGGCTCGGTATAAGTTTACCGTGCATAACACTCAGTGTTATAAGAACTATTTAGCTCGATGTAAGAACCAGTTTGCTCTGGATCCGAAACAGTTCTATAGTTTTGTTAACACTAAGCATAAATCTAAAGCCTTTCCGTCTTTGCTATCGTTTGGAAAATCTGCTGCAAGAAGGGATCAGAAAATTGCCGATCTTTTTTCACAGTTTTTTAAAACCACCTATTCACCTTTGTTAATAAAAGCGCAGACTTACGCTTATGATATCCCCCAGTCTAACTTTATTTCCCGACCCACCTTTTCGGAATGTGGGGTTATAAAAAATCTTCAGAATGTGAAGCCAGTCTTTTTGCCAGGTCCAGACGGGGTACCGGGCTGTGTGCTTAGGTACTGCTCTGCTACCCTGGCCAAACCCCTTTAAAAATTTTTTAACCTTTCCCTTTTAACGTTTCCCGCTATCTGGAAAGAGTCCCTTATTATTCCCCTTCACAAGAAGGGGAAAAATCGGATGCTGAAAATTACAGAGGTATATCTAAACTATCAGCAATTCCGAAACTTTTTGAAAAAATTCTTGTGCCTCACTTGCAGCATCAGTGTAGATCTGTCATATTTCCATGCCAGCATGGCTTTATGAAACAACGGTCTACCACTACCAATCTTCTGGAACTAACATCCTTCGTGATCACTGGTTTCCAAAATAAACTTCAGACGGATGTCATTTACACTGACTTCAGTAAAGCATTTGACTCCGTGAATCACGGCATTCTTTTAGAAAAACTCGATCTTATTGGTTTTCCTACTAATCTCCTGGGTTGGATTATCAGTTACCTCAGGTAGAACGAAACGAGTTCTTTTTAAAAATTCAGTGTGTGCTTTAGTCTATGCTTCCTCCGGATCCCTCAGGGGAGCCACCGTGGACCGTTACTTTTTACTTTATTCATTAATGAATGACCTCTCCTTGGCTGTTAATGACTCCCTAGTACTTATGTATGCAGATGATGTCAAACTCTGTCTGCAATGTACCGATGCTTCCTACCAGGTGAAACTGCAATCTGACCTTAATAATTTTCAAAACTGGTGCTCTGCAAACTTACTAAATATTAATGGCTCTAAGTGCAAAGCAATGACCTTCTGTCGCCTAAGACCTAAAGTTTCCACTTATACTCTGAATGGTGTAGCTCTGGAAAGAATTAATGCAGTTGAAGATCTTGGCATCTTACTCGATGCAAATCTTAAGTTTTCCGACCATATTTCCTTTATGGTTAATAAAGCTAGAGAAGTGCTTGGTTTTATTAATAGGTGGTCGAAAAATTTAACGACCCCTATGTTACCAACCACATTTTATTTCTTTAGTTCGTCCGATTCTGGAATATGGATCATGTATCTGGGACCCCCAGTATGGGGTTCACCAGTGCCTTGTTGAATCCATCCAAAACAATTTTTTAATATATGCTCTCCGCGGTCTCAACTGGGATGCAAACATACACCTTCCCTCTTATAAAAGTAGACTCCTACTAATCAATTTGCCATCCCTCGCTAATCGTAGGACGATGCTTGGTTTCGTCTTTATCCATAATCTTCTTAAGGGTGAAATTGATAGCCAGGCCCTTCTAGGCCGCTTGAATATCCATGTATACCTTAAGATTACTAGAATCTATATTCCTCTATCCTTAGAGCATTGTAGAGCCCAACATGAACCATTTCGGGTATTATGTTCAAACTATAATGATCTTTATAACATTACTTCTAACTCTTCTCCTAACAGTTTGAAAGTTTCGATACTAATCCATTTAGCACAAAACTAACTTTCCTCGTATCTTGACTAATCCACTCGGATCTATCCCCATGTTCCGAGCCGTACGTCAGGCGGCAGCGTCCCTCGGTCGGTTGGGCGGGAGGTGGGATGCATGTCAAGGAACGGGAGTCGCGAAAAAAATCGCTGCTCCCGTGATCTCAAGCCGTGGATTCAAAGGAGATATTTTGGTTTTGCTGGTCAGTAGACTGAGAGAATGTCTGCCCATCGTTTCCATCTGACCCATTCTTTCTCTAGATATTTCCTAGAATATTATTTTTACATATTTTTTTCTTGGTAAGCTTCTCGTTTGCATCCCAGGTCATTGTGTTTACCGAAACCTGGCTAGCTCCAGAAATTCTTAATTCTGAAGTTTTCCCCAGTAGGTACACAATAGGCTTGACCTATCCCTCGGAAATGGTGATGAAGTCTTAATTTCAGTGGACTCTAATCTCGTTTCCGAGGTGATAAATCTTCAAAATGGAGACTTAGAATTTATCACAGTTAAAATTTCATTGTCTAGGTTAAACTTATATATCACTTGCTCTTATATTCCGCCTAAGTTCGATTCTTTGACATATGAGCGGCACCTACCAGCCATTCAGTCTGTCTTCTCAATGTTATCGGACGTGGATCAGCTGGTGGTGTTGGGTGATTTCAACCTACCCCAGGTGGCTTGGTCCATGAACGATAACACCTTAGCTTTAACACTTACGTCGCATCACGACTTTACTGCTGGCATGTTAGACATGTCACTTTCTCAAATTAATAATATAGGGAATTCTTTAGGTCGTTTTATCGATCTGTGCTTTCTCTCTGATACGGACGCCGTATACAGAGCTCCACCTCTCACACACCCTGAAGATCCTTATCATCCTACAGTAGATCCTACGATCGATATGGGGCTATGTACCAAGCCTAAGAACAACTACGCTGATAAGAAAATTCGATGTTTTCGTAAAGCCGACTTTAAAAAAATTAATAACTTTATTTCAGAATTTGACTGGTCCGATTTTTACGCATGTTCCGATATGTCGACTGCTCTAGATATATTTTATAGTATGGCTATGGCGGATAAGCCCCCTTGGTATACAAGTCACCTTTCTAATCAAAAAAATATCAAATTCAGATTCTTTAAAAAAATACTTAAGAACTAATAGCAATGACTGTTATGTGCATTATAAGTTGGCTCGGTATAAGTTTACCGTGCATAACACTCAGTGTTATAAGAACTATTTAGCTCGATGTAAGAACCAGTTTGCTCTGGATCCGAAACAGTTCTATAGTTTTGTTAACACTAAGCATAAATCTAAAGCCTTTCCGTCTTTGCTATCGTTTGGAAAATCTGCTGCAAGAAGGGATCAGAAAATTGCCGATCTTTTTTCACAGTTTTTTAAAACCACCTATTCACCTTTGTTAATAAAAGCGCAGACTTACGCTTATGATATCCCCCAGTCTAACTTTATTTCCCGACCCACCTTTTCGGAATGTGGGGTTATAAAAAATCTTCAGAATGTGAAGCCAGTCTTTTTGCCAGGTCCAGACGGGGTACCGGGCTGTGTGCTTAGGTACTGCTCTGCTACCCTGGCCTTTGACCCCTTTAAAAATTTTTTAACCTTTCCCTTTTAACGTTTCCCGCTATCTGGAAAGAGTCCCTTATTATTCCCCTTCACAAGAAGGGGAAAAATCGGATGCTGAAAATTACAGAGGTATATCTAAACTATCAGCAATTCCGAAACTTTTTGAAAAAATTCTTGTGCCTCACTTGCAGCATCAGTGTAGATCTGTCATATTTCCATGCCAGCATGGCTTTATGAAACAACGGTCTACCACTACCAATCTTCTGGAACTAACATCCTTCGTGATCACTGGTTTCCAAAATAAACTTCAGACGGATGTCATTTACACTGACTTCAGTAAAGCATTTGACTCCGTGAATCACGGCATTCTTTTAGAAAAAACTCGATCTTATTGGTTTTCCTACTAATCTCCTGGGTTGGATTATCAGTTACCTCAGGTAGAACGAAACGAGTTCTTTTTAAAAATTCAGTGTGTGCTTTAGTCTATGCTTCCTCCGGATCCCTCAGGGGAGCCACCGTGGACCGTTACTTTTTACTTTATTCATTAATGAATGACCTCTCCTTGGCTGTTAATGACTCCCTAGTACTTATGTATGCAGATGATGTCAAACTCTGTCTGCAATGTACCGATGCTTCCTACCAGGTGAAACTGCAATCTGACCTTAATAATTTTCAAAACTGGTGCTCTGCAAACTTACTAAATATTAATGGCTCTAAGTGCAAAGCAATGACCTTCTGTCGCCTAAGACCTAAAGTTTCCACTTATACTCTGAATGGTGTAGCTCTGGAAAGAATTAATGCAGTTGAAGATCTTGGCATCTTACTCGATGCAAATCTTAAGTTTTCCGACCATATTTCCTTTATGGTTAATAAAGCTAGAGAAGTGCTTGGTTTTATTAATAGGTGGTCGAAAAATTTAACGACCCCTATGTTACCAACCACATTTTATTTCTTTAGTTCGTCCGATTCTGGAATATGGATCATGTATCTGGGACCCCCAGTATGGGGTTCACCAGTGCCTTGTTGAATCCATCCAAAACAATTTTTTAATATATGCTCTCCGCGGTCTCAACTGGGATGCAAACATACACCTTCCCTCTTATAAAAGTAGACTCCTACTAATCAATTTGCCATCCCTCGCTAATCGTAGGACGATGCTTGGTTTCGTCTTTATCCATAATCTTCTTAAGGGTGAAATTGATAGCCAGGCCCTTCTAGGCCGCTTGAATATCCATGTATACCTTAAGATTACTAGAATCTATATTCCTCTATCCTTAGAGCATTGTAGAGCCCAACATGAACCATTTCGGGTATTATGTTCAAACTATAATGATCTTTATAACATTACTTCTAACTCTTCTCCTAACAGTTTGAAAGTTTCGATACTAATCCATTTAGCACAAAACTAACTTTCCTCGTATCTTGACTAATCCACTCGGATCTATCCCCATGTTCCGAGCCGTACGTCAGGCGGCAGCGTCCCTCGGTCGGTTGGGCTGGAGGTGGGATGCATGTCAAGGAACGGGAGTCGCGAAAAAAATCGCTGCTCCCGTGATCTCAAGCCGTGGTATGGATATCGGATTCAAAGGAGATATTTTGGTTTTGCTGGTCAGTAGACTGAGAGAATGTCTGCCCATCGTTTCCATCTGACCCATTCTTTCTCTAGATATTTCCTAGAATATTATTTTTACACAGATCATGTAAAGGCATATGAGCCCTAGAGGATTATATACGGACATCAACACAGAAAACTCTCGTTTGATAGGTCGTTGCCTTCCTTGGCGAAGTTCTCCATGGCAATAACGGGGGGATACGAGGTAGCGGACGAGGTCGTCCTTCATGCCCCACCACATTCCTATCACATTCCCTGTCTTTTATCCGTACCTTCATATTGTCTCACTAATGTGGATGCTCCTTCGCCGAGTGCGCTTAGTACATCTCTGGAGTTCTATATCCAGTTTCGAGTAAGAACTCCGCCCTGCAGATGAATGCAGTGGAAGGTATGGGCGAGGCTAAATCGGAAGTATTGGTCAGGTTCCTTCAACAGCATAGTGTTCAGCGAGATCCCCCCAGTCTTCGTAGCAGGATCCAAGGCTATGCAAAGCTTTCCAGGATTATTTACGTTAAGCACGGGAAAAATAGGTATTGGTAATAGGTACGGTATTTCCTCAGCATTAGCAATTCCTTCGCCAGCTCCGGCTCGCAAATCTGTTACAGGAATCGTAACCGATAAAGGACTGTTGGTATGTTATCCGGCAGCTTGACATCTTTTTACAGCTTGACATCTGCAGACCTGTCTCAAATCGTCAATTTATACACTCCGTATTCTTATCCAGGTTCTGTATAGCCAGTTGATCTTCATTGGATGGGCTCTTGCTATTCTTCTCCTATCCAGGGCCACCGTCCGACCACATGCACTGCTTACGGAGGCGGAAGATCTCTATGTTCACCTCAGCCTCACCTGCACATATGTAAAACACGTGATAGTTTAAGGTGATGTCAGACGGCACTTCTCAGCGATCAGTTTTTCTTCCTTGGTGCGAAGTACACACACTGGCCTGCAGATTTTGAGACCTATCAGAGTCTGCACAGAGTCGTATCCGGATAGAAGTAGATGTCGAAAATGTCTGTGCTGTGCTTTTCGGTGGAAGATCACCAAGATTGACCAAGTGAACGTCTCGAAGATCACAAAGCTTGCCCAATTGCGGAGAACCGTAAGTCTAATCTGACTGAGGTATCCTCATACCGGTACATCCTTGCTGTGTAATACATACATAGGGGCTGCGGTTTTCCGTTCACTCTGAGGTCATCTGGCAATGGAGCATCGATCAAGGTCAAAGATGATCCGTCGTCGCTGAATGCATACGTGTAAACGTGTGTACCATTCGCATACAAAATCACTCGCAATACCCTGAATAGCACTGACAGACCCTCTTGTCTTGACGTCTATTCGTTAGGAATGGTAACGCCGCATCTGTCCATCACTTTCTCTCTCTCTCTCTCTTTGAAAACATCTTCAGCGCAGGCCTCACAGTCTAGTGAACCCTAAAGGGTTCAGCAATTGCGTGTGCACAGCAAGCATGCTTGGCACACTGTGAGCCAATGTTTGTACCGTGCCTCTTCTCCCAGTCCTTGACGAGGAGCTTAGAACTATCAAGTGGCTCCTGCGTTCTGCGATAGCCACGTACTAAACTCTGCGAAAGTAAAATCTGAAAGAGAGGCACTATGGATGGTAGCATGCTCACTAGCTCCTGCGTGAACGCCGGGTTATTCAAGCAAGAGTCCAACTTGGACACTTTCTTTATTTTTTTCGACTCCAGCTGCTTGACGTACAACTGCCCACCTCCTGCTCAGCCGACCGAGGAACACAGCCGTACGGCTCAGAACACGGGTATAGATCTGCGTAGATTAATGAATATACGAGCTTAGAGTGTTAAGAGAAGAAATAGAGTTAATGTTATAAATATTATTGTAGTTCGAACAATGTACCCGAAAGCGTTAGTCAAGGGCAAAGATTTAAAAGATAGTTTCTAGTAAGCCTAAGGGGTACGTTGATCTTCAGACGACCTAAAACGATCTGACAATAAACTTCACCCTTGAGAATTCTATGGATAAAGACGTCGCCAAGCATCGTCCTACGAATAGTAAGGAATGTCAAATTTATTAGTAGTAGTCTACTTTTATAAGAGGGAATGCTAAGGCTTGCATTCCAGTTTAGGCCACGGAGAGCAAATATTAGGAAATTCTTTTGGATGGATTCAATACGAAACTGATAACCCCATAGTGGGGGTCCCAGATACATGATCCATATTCCAGAATCGGCCTTAAGAAGTGAAAGGAGTTTTAGTAATATAGGGTTCATTGAATTCCTTTAATAAAACCAAGCACACCTCTAGCTATATTAACCATAGATGAAATATGGACGGAAAATTCTTTACAGAGCTACACGATGCAGGGTGTAAGAGGCAAGCTGAAGCCGTTAAGATTTAATAAGTTTGCAGTGCACCAGTTCTGAACATTGTTAAGGTTGGATGGCAGCTTCACCTCGTAGGAGACATCGGTATATTGACGATAAAGCTTGACATCATCTGATGTTAGGTTCAGAAGTTCGGTTGTGGTAGACCTCTGTTTCATAAAATCATGGTGGCATGAAGATATGTCAGATCTACACTGGTGCTGAAAGTGAGCATTTTTCGAAAAGTCTTGGAATTGGTGATGGTTTAGATATACCTCTGTAATATTTATCATCCGATTCTTTCCCTTCTTATGGACTTTTCCAAGGAGGCGTTATGTATAGGATACACCAAGCAGTGCCAAAGCAGGTTAGCAATTACCACCAACATACTGGCCGGAGGACCCAAAGGAACTACCCGACTTAATAAACTTTGCGATTGCCAAAAACATTCCTAAAATCTTTCATCTAATCACTCGCCTATCCCATTTATTTTACTCCGACATAGGAACATTGCATCAATCATTTAATCTGACCTCACTAAAAACCAATTGGGCTATATACAGAAACTATAGTCCGAGCTAACCATCACTTCATTTCTCTTTCAAAGCGAACGGTTGTGTTTTTGGCTCGGAAGAGGAATCACCTCGTTTTTGCTACTTTTTGCAAACGTTTATCTACTTGAAAATACCCGTCTTTGATTCCGCGTCGTGCAGTGCATTTTTTGTTATCTGTTTGCATAAAGCATTTATTGCAAGCAAGTATCAACAACTGTGGTCTGTATTCTAACATATTTTTTTACTTTACTTTGTGCTATTAGTAACGTAACTTTCACCGCTTACCTCTCCAGCACAACATCTGTAGATCTCTTTTCTGTATCTCCCACCGGCTTGTAGCTCTCGAAAACACACTCTCTCTCCCTCTCTTATACAACTTGTTCTCTCTTATAACGGCTCGTAGCTCTCGCTAACACTCTCTCGCTCTCTCTCTTACCCCTAACTGTTTCTCTCAAACTCCCTTTCTTATTCCCTATAATATTTTTCTGGCACAGTGGTTTACATTTTATTAATTATTTGCCAAAATGACCGATATTATCTGTTGCATTAAAAAATGCAATAAAATTGTGTCGGTTGACCAAGTAAGCGTCCACTATTGGCTGTGTGATAACATTGCGCACTCCAAGTGTGCAGGGTTTAAGCCAGCCGCCATTCCGGATACTTTGGGTCGTTCCGACTCTGGATTACACTACTGTTGTGACAGATGTCGTGAGGCCCAAAAGGAAATTAGATCGTTTATGCGGCAGACTAAAAATGGGTTCGGACAGGCGCTGCTAAAATAAATCATAAAAAAATCTCTCGGCCTTTTCTTCGCACCGTTCACGGCGCCGCATTTTGTTGTATAATTATAAGTTATAAAACATATTTAGAAACAGGTGTCCTAAATTAATGCCCTGGTCAAAACAACGATATATAATAATTTTTTAGCTTTCACACGATTACGTCGGGATCATCAAATGTATTAAGGAAGGCATTCATTTATCCCACCTGTTACTAGATATTTTACCAAAATGCGGTGCAGTGATCGTTGAAAAAGAAAAGGCCGAAAGAGTTGTTTTCCATGTTTTACAGCGATAAAAAACGAATGTAATGGGGCGATCGATCGGCGACTAGCGAGCGCTGATCTCCGCTTGTCTTATAGATAAAAAAGATAATTCTGCATACAGTATGACTGCTACAGTTATTTATTCACAAGGCTCCTTCAAACGTCCGTCTCACTCGCGTACTTATTGTTAATTATTATCAGAATTTTGGTGTGTAAAATAAACTCAGAATAATTCTAAGCCCTATCCAGCAGAAATGCGCTATTTTAAAAATAGAATTGGTTGTCTTTTCCGAAAATTAGTAAAAACAAGAGGAAACGCTATAGTCGAGTGCCGCGACTATAAGATACCCGTTACTGTTTTACAAAATTTTAAAATATTATTTTGCTAGTGGAAATTCACGAGGCGCCACCTATTGTCAGAGGAAGTATGTTGAGTATGCTTACAGTGACGTCACTGCCCATGTGAGGCCTTATAACTTAATTTCTTTATAAATAGCGAAATAATGTTCCGATTTGAAAAATCTTTTGTAAATCGATAGATATTAACAGAAATAAGGTATACAAGTTCAAACGAAGGCATTCATAATAATATTATACACGCCACAGTTTTCCGCGGTTTGTGGGCGTTAGATTAGGCGTGGCCGGATGCAACTTCGTCGCAAGTGGCAGAGGCATATTTTTAATACGTGTTCCTACGCAAAATTATGTAGCTCTTATAGTTTTTGAGATTTTTGCATTTTTGGTTTTTCGGGTTTTGTGGGCGTTAAAGTGGGCGTGGCTTGATCGGAAAAAAACAATTCGCATTAGGAGCATTAGGAGCAAACCTACATGTTTAATCCGAACTTTCTAAGAATTATAGTTACCGAGATATCAGCTTTTCTAGAAAATCCGAAAACCGTCTTTTGAGCCTTGTAGGCGTATGGGTGGGTGGTGCCGGATAGTAAAACCACTTTAAGATGCGCTGGCATCTAAAGATTCTACGTTCTGAATTTCAACTTTCTAGCTCCAATAGTTCCTAAGATTTCAGCAATTTTAGTTTTTTGCGATTTGTGGACGTTAGAGTGGGCGTGGCAGGATACTGTAATAAACTTGCGCTGTCCGGGGACGTCAATAATCTTCATGCTTAATCTTAACTTTGTATCTGTTATAGTTCCTGAGATCTCAGCGTTCATACGGACGGACGGACGGACGGACGGACAGACGGACATGGCTCAATCGTCTTTGCTATTGATCCTGATCAAGAATATATATACTTTATAGGGTCGCAAACGCTTCCTTCAATCTGTTACATACTTTTCAACGAATCTAGTATACCCTTTAACTCTACGAGTAACGGGTATAAAAAGAAAAAACATGGAGCGAATAATACAAAGCAAAAAAATAAATGCAGACCAACAAATCAACTAACTTCAGTGCGACCGGAGACCGCGAATTCTTGCTCTCCCGTGCTCTTGAAAACGTGTAAAGCAAGCGAAAAGAAACAGAACTTAAACCCTATTTTAAAAAAGGACAAAAAATCGCAACCACTTATCAAGAACAATCTTGAGCCAGAGTGTAAAAACAAACCCAAAAGTTTTTTGTGTAACCTCTCAAGAGGAAGGCCCCATAAAATGCACAAACTGCCTGTCAGCGCTGCTTACAGAGACTATCATAATACCGACCATTGCGCTGCCAACAAAAATGATCCAAGTATCGAAAAATGAGAAAACTGCGAGGGAAACCACACCACCAACTACAGAGGCTGCCCCTGCAGAAGAAGCTTAAGAGTCGTATGCAGCGAGTCACAGCAGCACGTTCCCTAAACAATTCAAATGGTTTTATCCAAGGCCCTGTCATAATTCCTCTCAGTGGGACGCATTCCATGCAGGAACGGAAGTGCTGGAAAACAGCCTTTGACAAATCCGCGTTTGTTCGCACCTTCGTGTTAAACATAGCGTAGAAGTCCGACAAATCGATGTATGCTCCTCTAAATCGCGGAAACAAAATTCCGGCAGTCTGGTAGGCCTCGAATTGCTCTTGAAGGCGGCACTGATGCATGCAATTCAGTTAAATTTGCCACGGGCTTTCTTTTCTCACTGTTTAAGTAACGGCAGATTCTTTTTTTTTGTGTCACATTACGCTGTGGTTAATCGTATGCGTGCATCGGATTCCATCTCAGCGATTATTAGAATTTTTAGGTTGAGGTGATAGCCGTTGAAGTCGGAATTCGTTCTCTCGCCTAACGGCACGTTGCATAAGCTCTATTTTATTGAATTTGTTTCGTTAAGACTGCCAAAATGATTGAAGTCTATCCGGAAGAATTGGTAAAGATCAACGCTACACCCATTTCCAAACACACGGTTGGAGATAAAATCGACGTGATATTTAAGCTGTTCTCCAGTCTGGCAGGAAAAACTAAATTTCCCGAGTTGGGAAGCAAGTACCAGGCAATTATACTTTGGGTCAATTATTCCAGCTATGAAGATATAAGATAGATATTGCATATATTGCACCAAGCGGCGAACTTTACGAAGGCTCAGCAATCCCATTTGCAACCTAAGAAAAGGAAAGAGGCGCCTAAACAGAAGAAGACCAACATTGAAGAGACTTTCACAAAGAAGATATCCAGAACTGAAAATGATCTAAGTACTTCGCGGAGGAGTTTTCGATTCAGCAATCGATGGTTCGTAATTTCTGGAAGGTTTGGAGTTGGTTTAGTTTCCATGGTCCAGGACGGACCAAGGCTATGCAAGGCTTTCCCGGATTATTTACGTTAAGCACGGGAAAAATAGGTATTGGTAATAGGTATGGTATTTCCTCAGCATTAGCAATTCCTTCGCCAGCTCCGGTTCGCAAGTCAGTTTCTGATACAGGAATCGTAACCGATAAAGGACTGTCGGTAGGCTATACGGCAGCTTGACATCTTTTTACCTCCATAGCAGACCTGTCTCAAATCGTCAATTTATACGCTCCGTATTCTTATCCAGGTTCTGTATAGCCAGTTGATTTTCATTGGATGGGCTCTTGCTATCCTTCTCCTGTCTAGGGCCACCGTCCGACCACATGCACTGCTTACGGAGGCGGAAGATCTCTATGTTCCCCTCAGCCTCACCTGCACATATGTAAAACACGTGATAGTTTGAGCGAAGTACACACACTGGCCTGCAGCTTTTGAGTCCTATCAGAGTCGTATCCAGATAGGAGTGGATATCGAAAATGTCTGTGCTGTGCTTTCAGGTGGGATATATCCAGCAATTGCTACAGAAGATTACGTGACTTGACCGAGTGAACGTCTCGAAGATCATACAGCTTCGTTTGGCCAACTGCAGAGATCCGTAAGTCTAATCTGACCGAGGTATCCTCATACCGGTACATCCTGGCTGTGCAATACATACATAGGGGCTGCGGTTGTCCGTTCACTCTGAGGTCATCTGGCAATGGAGCATCGATCAAGGTCAAAGATGATCCGTCGTCGATAAATGCATACGTGTAAACGACTGTACCATTCGCATACAAAATTACTCGCAATACCCGAATAGCATTGCCAGACCCTCTTGTCAGAATGATGTAACAGGGGATGATGACGTTCTGGGCAGGCGTCTATTCGTTAGGATCGGTAACGCCGCATTTGTCCATCACTTTCTCTCTCTCTCTCTCTGAAAACATCTTCAGCGCAGGCCTCACAGTCTAGTAGCCTCACAGTCTAGTGAACCCTAAAGGGTTCAGCAATTGCGTGTGCACAGCCGGCATGCTTGTGAGCCAATGTATGTACCGTGCCTCTTCTCTCAGTCCTTGACGATGAGCTCAAAACTATCACGTGGCTCGCTCTTGCGATAGCCACGTACTAAACTCTGCGAAAGTAAAATCTGAAAGAGAGGCACCATGGATGGTAGCTTGCTTACTAGCTCCTGCGTGAACGCCGGGTTATTCAAGCACGAGTCCAAATTGGACACTTTCTTTTTTTTCTTCGACTCCAGCTGCTTGACGTACAACTGCCCACCTCCTGCTCAGCCGACCGAGGAACACAGCCGTCTGACGTACAGCTCAGAACACGGGTATAGATCCGCGTAAATTAATTAATATATGAGTTTAGAGTGTTAAGAGAACAAATAGAGTTACTGTTATAAATATGATTGTAGTTCAAACATTGTACCGGAAAGCGTTCGTTAAGGGCAAAGATCGAATTACAATGCTCTAAATATAGTTTCTAGTAAGCCTAAGGGGTACGTTGATCTTCAGACGACCTAAAACGAACTGACAATAAATTTTACCCTTGAGAATTCTATGGATAAAGACGTCGCCAAGCATCGTCCTACGAATAGTAAGGAATGTCAAATTTATTAGTAGTAGTCTACTTTTATAAGAGGGAATGTTAAGGCTTGCATTCCAGTTTAGGCCACGGAGAGCAAATATTAAGAAATTCTTTTGGATGGATTCAATACGAAACTGGTAACCCCATAGTGGGGGTCCCAGATACATGATCCATATTCCAGAATCGGACGACCTTAAGAAGTGAAAGGAGTTTTAGTAATATAGGGTTCATTGAATTCCTTTAATAAAACCAAGCACACCTCTAGCTATATTAACCATAGATGAAATATGGACGGAAAATTCTTTACGGAGCTACACAATGCAGGGTGTAAGTGGCAAGCTGAAGCCGTTAAGATTTAATAAGTTTGCAATGCACCAGTTCTGAACATTGTTAAAGTTGGATGGCAGCTTCACCTCGTAGGAGACATCGGTATATTGCCGATAAAGCTTGACATCATCTGATATTAGGTTCAGAAGATTGGTTGGTAGAATTTTGTTTCATAAAATCATGGTGGCATGAAGATATGTCAGATCTGCACTGGTGCTGAAAGTGAGAATTTTTTCGAAAAGTCTTGGAATTGGAGATGGTTTATATACCTCTGTAATTTTCATCATCCGATTTTTTTCCTTCTTGTGGACGTTTCCAAAGAGGGGTTATGTATAGGATACACCAAGCAGTACCTAAGCAGGTAAGCCCGGTACCCCGTCCGGACCTAGCAAAAGACCGACTTCACGTTCTGGAAATCCTTTTTGATTCCGCATTCCGACAAGGTGGGTCGGGAAATGAAATTGGACCGGGGGATATCAAAGGCGTAAGTCTGTGTGGTTGTTATCAAAGGCGTCAAGGTGATTTGAAAAAACTTGAAAAAAAGATCGGCAATGTCCTGATCCGTATACTTGCAGTATATCAAATCGAGAGCAAGGTCGGAATAGTATTAGGATTACGCGAAGTGCTTAAGAAACTATAGAACTCTTTCGGATCCAGGCCAAATTGTTTCTACCTTATAACACTGAGTTATATGAACGGTAATGTTAGACCGAGCTGACATATAATGCCCATAACTGTCATTGCTGCCAGTCCTTAAGTATTTGTTTATAAATTTCTGAAATCGGCCTAACGAAAACATCGAATTTTTCTATGGGTGTAATTCTTCATGGGCTTAGTACATAGTTACGTTTCGCTCGCAAGATCTAATGTGGGATGATAAGGATCATAAGAGTGTGCGAGAGGTGGAGCTCTGGATATGGATAAGGCGTCTGTATCAGAGAAGAAGCACAGATCGAGCAATCATCCAAAATAATTCCTTATATGATTAATTTGATCCATGCTTAACATGCCAGCAATAAAGTCATGATGTGAAGTAGGGGTGAAAGCTATAGTATTATAATTAATGAACCATGCCACCTGGCGAAAGTTGAAGTCTCCCAACAACACCAGCTGATCCATATCCGTTAACATTGAAAAGACAGATTGAATGGATGTTAGATGCAGCTCATACGTCATCATCAAGGGATCGGACTTCGGCAGAATATAAAAACATGTAATATCCAAATTTATCCTAGAATGCGATTTTGACGAAAATGAATTTTAATTCTCAGGGGAAAGCCGAGAAACAAAAATGTATTTCTCTGGTTAAATCCCAATTAGGGGCTTTGGCGGGGCGGTCGGTGTACCAGCACTACCAGTGGGTGCCTGAGTTCCTCTGGTCCGCTCGCAGCCAGATCAAAACGGTTCTCGAGACGATCCAGAACGTTCGTATGCAAATTAAATTCACTACTGGGTGGGTTATTATAAAATATATTTTTTATTTTACAGATGTTCACCTTATTAACATTTATTTCATTTTCACAAGACTCTTGTTATATTGTTATATTTTCGCGACCTATCGTTTTGGTCTCCCGAAAAGAAGTTCCCTTGATTGATAAAAATGATTATTCATGAAACCGCGGCATAAGAGAATTTTAATCTAAAGAGATTAAAAGAGATTATCAAATGTAAAGAGAATCGGACAATTTGCTGATGCAATAATTGAGAGTCAATAAATCGATTACTCGACAATAATTGGGTTTGCAACTGGCTCGGACTCGGAAGTTTTGTTTATGTCTGGCGACATTTGCCTATAGTAGGCCGGATATGATTCAGACCCTGATTTGTCGCTTGTTAGACTTGTAGTCGATTATTTCGGATTTTCTTGAGACGATTGTCAAAACTATATAGTCTTCATTCTCTGTTAGTTTAAAACAATTTTAATATTTAGTATTACCTTTGTGGATAATTCTGTTTCTATATTTAATAATTACTTTATTGGTTTTGTTTTCTTTAACTACCTGTTTCTTATATATTGGCTTCAGTTTATTTCTTTATCCGTATTTCTTTTCATATATGTTAGGATATTCCCGTTTGAGAGAAAAAGACGTCCGGCTGGGTTGAGTAGATACAAAAGGAATGAACTTTATTCGATACTTCTGGTGACTGCAGAGATTACTATCGATACAAATTATACGCTAGAGATTACAATGGTATGATAGTTTCAATACACTTCCTCAATGTAAGCTCCCATTTAATATTTCAATATAAACTTAATTTCTTGGTAAGCTCACAATGCTTTTGTTTTTGAAGGTTTTTCGTTAATATGTATGTATTGGTTGAAAGATACTTCAAAACAATCTGCCCTTCCTTAACAACATCTCTTACGAAGTGATACCTGATATCTATGTGCTTCGATCTTGAATGATGTACAGGATTCTTTGCCAACTGCTGCGCGCTTAAATTGTCAGTATTCCTTATGGTCGATGTTCCAGGTTCTCCGCTATCGATTTCCAATATAAATCGTCTCAATTCTTGTAATGCAATTTTAGGTGCTTTGCCGATGCCAAATACCTCAGGTCATGTTTTACTCCAGTCCAGTGCTCACTGTAGGGGTCCTTGTTGCGCTGCGTCAACTTAGAAACAGAATGTAAAATATCTGGTTTTGATGATAACGCCAGCCACATGAGTTCGCCTATGACCGGTTTATACCCTTGCTCGTTGACTGTTTCAAATCCCTCTTTCTCGCATGTTATTTGGAATCCTGCATCCAGTGGAGTTGCAGCTGCTCTGTATTCATGTATAGACATGGCTCGTTTGTACATGGACTAAAACCAATACTTCGCAGAACTCCATCCAATTTACTGTTCCACTCTCTGCCAGACTGTTTAAGGCCGTAAATTGCCTTCTTTAGCAACAGCACGCCGTCCGCGTGATCTTTGGCAAGAAATCCGCTTGGTTGTTTCATGTACACGGTCTCTATTAAATCGCTATTTAGATAAGCCGTACAGACATCCATCTGGTGCAAATATATTTTTAGCTGTGCAGCCAGGGCAAGTATAAAGCGAATATTTTCCATCCGACAATCAGGTGAAAAAGTCTCAGCATAATTAATTTAATAGGCGTGCTGTATACCGCTGAACTTGCCCAATGGCATCCCTCTTCACAGTAAAAATCCATTTGCAGCCTATAGCGTGTTCTGTCTTAGGGAGATCTACTAGCTAGCCTCCAACCATAATTCAAAATCAGGACATCTAATTGCTTCTTCGTAGCTTACCGGAATGAATACATTGCTGCCAATTGCCGCTCCTAAGATATTGTACTGCTTTCGAGGGCGTCCAGGTTTGCCCGTGCGAATTAGCTTAGGTCTGCCAGGACCCACTCGTTTTCCATCCTGTGCGGACACCCTCCGGTGTCCTCATCTTCTGCGCTATCGACCTCCTTTGCGCTGATGAACTCGTCGCTGCTGCGACCATTTTTAATGCCGAGCGCCTTTTTGTATGAGCTTTCGTCATCCGAACTGGCGTATTCCTGCAAATTTTGCCATCTGAGCTTACATTGTTGCTGCAGTTGGACCTCTCATCCTCCAATTGCCCGTCTGAACTCACACTGGCTTATGGTAGATCAAACGATACGAATCCAGCATCTTTCGCCAGGTTATCAGCTCGCTCGTCGAAAAGTACGTCCCTCTTTTCGATGACTTGTCCTGTGCTTGGGTCGTATAGCCGATACCCTTTGGCTGTTCGAGAATAACCGACCATTCGGTATTCTTTTCCCTTTTTCTGGAACTTGCTTCGGTTATGACCCTTATCAAGTGCAACTGCGAAGGAACCGAAAACTTTAAAATGAGATATAGATGGTTTTTTTACCGTTCCATGTTCCGCAGATACACGGCTGTGTATATCCGCCAGGCAAGATTGCGTTAGCAAGCATCGGGCCATCTCCACTAACGTATGGTTAGCCCTCTCTGCTACTCCGTTTTGTTGTGGGCTGTACGGGATTGTCAGTTGCCGCCTGATCCCATTCGCTTTGAGAAACTTGTCAAAGGTTGCATTAACAAATTCCTTTCCGTTGTCGCTTCGTATGCTAAAAGGGCCGCATACGTCTGCATGAATTTGTACATGTATTTTGCTCAACATGCTAGTCTTACAGGATGTATTTTGCGGTAAATTACAACCTTCGATTCCACGAACCATGCCCTTCTTCACGATATCAGCCAGACTGCGATAATTAATGTGGCCATATCGCATGTGCCATAAATTACCATCGGCACTGGCAGCCGCATAGCACTGATTGGACTTTCCCTCGAATGTATATAAATTTCCAGTTTTCTTTATCTGGAATATACACTCACCATTTCGATGATCTTTGCATGCCTTTCGTTAAAAAGCACCAAATTGCCTTTACGGACATGAAGTTTCCCTTTGTCGTAGGAACAAATAGTACGTCATTAAGTACAAGGGGTATCGATCCGTCTTTATCTTGACCACTCCTTATCCCTCCGCCATCAGAAATCCGTCTCTAGCTAATCCGATCGTCTCGGTGTGTTTCTCCAGGGTTGTAAACAAACTCTCGTTACAGCACATATGGCTTGTAGCTCCGCTATCCAAGCACCACTTTGTGCGGCCAAAGCTATCCGCATCCAGAACTCCCAATAAGCTGTACATTTTTTGAACAATTGGACCCAGCTTCTTCTTCTCGGATCATCCGATCGACATTCGGCCTTGACATGCCCTCGCTTTCCACAGTTATAGCAAATGACATTCTTCCAACTCTTTTTGGTAACTTTCTTACTCGTGATTTAATTAAAAAAACGTATTTTTATTTTTTAATCACTTAATAATCACTATTACAATTTTTTAATAGGTCAAACATGGTTTATTTACTGCTCGTTTACTTTTACTCGATTAGCACTACTGCTCGTTTCGGATCTCAAAAACGGACTCTTGATCTCTAGTTCAATGATCAATAATCAAACCTCGGCTTAAGAGAATTTATCCCCAAAAATTGATAAAGAGAATGGCTCAAGAGAGTCGGAAAATAGGATGATGCAATTTGCCAATTAAATTTGAAGTCCAATCTTGGCCGGAAATTGGTGTTTACATTAGCGGAGTATAGGGACCGCTTTGGGAATCTTTTTGATTACGATAGCGGACTCGGGGCTCGCTTTGGGGATCTTTTTGATTACGTTAGCGGACTCGGGGCTCGCTTTGGGGATCTTTTGTTTACGTTAGTGGACTTGATGTTTACAGCATCCGTTCGATTTGGGCTGCGTGAAATTGATCTGGGTGGGAATGTTCCGGAGGCCTGGTTGACAGAAATAGCTGACCATGGATTTATCTCGGGTCTGTCAGAGTTATTTGGAAATTGGCTCTCGGCTCAAAGTTGTTAATAAATTGGGTAAGAGCCCCTAAATAATGTGTCATATAACTCCCCCCATTCTAAATTGAATCGTCCCGATTCATTGGAACTGATGGGTATATTGAATGTAAATGATGGGTTAATTCGACAATGATATTTTCTTCTAGGGTATTTTCATTATCGGGTATATTATTTATTTCATTATCGGAAATATTATTTTCTGGTTAAATTTCTATATGAATTTGCCATGGTTTGAATATTAACAATTTTCTGAATTTGATTATAATCATAAGAGTTAAATATACAGTTGTGAATATGATTAATATTAACGTAACTGGTATTTGAGTTTGTTTAATTTGAATAAATGGATTTAGTATGTTAATATTATCGAATGTGAGTTCCAAATCATTAGATATAATATATTCGGATACTAAAAAATCTGTATATTTTCAAGCTGTGATGTATTCCAATATCTTATTGTCTACATTAGTGTAGGAAATATTATTAAATTTAGTGGTGCCATTAAAGGTTATTAAATATGACCCATTTAAATGAGTGTCATTGACTGTATTTTTTCCATTTACAAAAATGGCTCCATCTTGGATTACATCTACATATTTCTTTTTTTCTCGGATTTTGTTACAAAAGGATTTTTCTCCATTTAGTAATCTAGTGAAACAAGAGCCTTCTTGGTTAAGTGTGCAATAATTATTAAATATTTCTGTCTTAAAATTAGACATTACGTAGTACTTATTTCTACATTTTGCGACGTGATTGTCAATTAATAATTTTCCATCACTATGTGAAATGGATCTTGAATTGTAAACGTCACAACGATCGGTAATAATAGGGTATTTTATGTAAATTATAATTGATGCAAAGCGATTTTAAATTCAGATATATCTAAAAGGTCTGTTATAACTACAGGTCTATCTTCGTGCTTATAAATTTCTAGTATATCATCGTTGTTTAGAATTTTAGTATTAAATACATCAATTTTGGCAAGTGAAATTGTGTCCTTTAAATTAATAAGATCGTAAGTAAGCAAGCGCAGACGATATTTTCTAAGTGGAATTTCTTGATCTTTAAAGGCTGTTTTCAATTGTACAGATAAAGATTTTATCTCTTTAAATATTTTAGAATTAATAACGAATTGATCGTTGTTATTTTGTATTAAATCATCGATTTTATTTTGGACTGTTATGAAATCAGGGAGATTTTCCTTAACTACTTGTTTTTATATATCGTAAATTACCTCTCCTACGTGATAATTCTTATTTTGTCTATCTTTATTGTGAAAATGCAACATTTTCTCTTGGGCTTGAGGCAATAATTTTAATATATCAAAAGGTCGATAATTGGTTATTGAATGAATTGTTAAATTGTATATTTGTGCTGATCTTATTATAATTTCGGGATAATCAGTTAAATTAAGTTCAGCTTTAATGCAGCGAGCAATTTCTGTTAACGTAGAGTGTGCTCTTTCTATTTGTCCGTTAGACGTACTATGACGAGGATCTGCAAAGAATAAAGATATCCCATTTCTTTGTGCAAAAGATTTAAATTGGGATGAAGAAAAACTTGGTTCGTTATCTTTTACAAAGATTTGGCTAATGGAAATTGTTGTAAAATTTCTGAAACTTTACTTTCTATATTTAGTTTATTAGGGATTTCTGTGTGTTTATAAAATTGTCCTTAAGTGGTTTTTGAATTCTGTAAAAATCTTCTAGAGTACAGTAAACTCCTATTGTTATATTGGGTGGAATATATTCCCTTAAGATTGATACTAAATTTTCTGGAGTGTGATACTCTACTATATGTGTAGAATTTCCGAATACATTAATCGACTCACATGTATTGTATACCTCCCCGTTGCTATTAGCAATTGTTGCTTAAACTGGTTTAAGGGTTTTCGGGTTTCTTGTATTACATTCTCAAAACTACTCTCTGCTGAATGCTGAGTATTTTGATCTGATACCGATTCATTACTTTCCGTTAAGTTATTTATTTGAACCCTTGATAAAGCGTCCGCAACAACATTTCTTGGTCCTGACCTGTAAATAATTTTGGGTGAATAGCTTTCAATAAAGGAGTACCACCTTTTCATATCAATATTTGGATTTTTTTGAGAAATGGAAAATGAAAGAGGTTGATGATCGGTATAGATCTCGATGTTGTTAACCCCATATAAGTAATTTCGAAGATTTTTAAAAGCCCATACAATGGCTAAAAGTTCCTTTTTATTTGTTGCATATAATTGTTCGGTTTTAGAGAGATAAATGTAATTGGTTTTCCTTCCTGAGAAAGAACAGCACCAATTGCTAAGTCAGATGCGTCCATTGTTAGAGTAAATTTTTTATTATAGTCTGGTTGTACTAGTTCTACTTGTGCAATTAAATTTTCCTTGAGCTCGTTAAAAGCTCTTAAAGCTGAATCATCAAACTGTATTAAAGTTTTACGTGATGCCTTTTTTGATACTTTGCCGTTTTGGCCTTCTAAATATTTTGTTAAAGGTTTAGCTATCTTTGCGTAATTTTGTACAAATTTTCTGTAATATCCTGTAAGGCCTAGGAAGCTTCTAAGCTCTCGAATATTTTTAGGTATTGGATATTTTACGGTAGTAGAAATTTTTTCGGGATCGGTTTTTATCACATTGTGAGAAACAACGTAACCGAGAAAATTGGTTTCTAATTTAAAGAACTTTGATTTTTCAATTGAAATTTTTATGTTTGCGTTCAGAAAAATTTTAATAATGAGAATTAAATCTTTATAATGTTGTTCAATTGTTTTTGAAAATATAATTATGTCATCCATATAAACGTGACATGTTTACCCACTTGTTCTCTTAAAATATCATCCATCGCTCATTGGAATATTCGTGGAGCGTTGGTCAAACCGAAAGGCATTCTTAGGAATTCGTATTTCCCCTTTTTGATTGAAAATGAGGTTTTCTGAATGTCTGGTTCATTCACGAGAATCTGATGAGATCCAGATTCCAAGTCAATTGTTGAAAAGTATTTGGCTTTCCCAAGATTTGACAAAATCACTGAAGGGTCCTGCATTGGATATCTATCTGGTATTGTATTCTCATTGATTTTTTTATAATCAATTACGAGTCTGAGTTTTTGAGTTCCGTCTTCATTGAAACCCTTTTTTGGTACTACTATTACCGGTGAATTATAAGGACTTCTACTTGGCCTTATAATTTCTTCTTTTAATATTCGACTTATTTCAGAATTTACAAAATCTGAAGCTGATTGAGCATAAGGGTATTGTTTGGCCCTATCATTTATGGTGTTTATTTCACCGCGGATATCTGTCCTAAATCTCTTCCTCTTCATTGATAATTCAGAACGTAGAATCTTTAGATGCCAGCGCATTTTAAAATGGTTTTACCATCCGGCCACACCCACCCATACGCCCACAAGGCTCAAAAGACGGTTTTCGGATTTTCTAGAAAAGCTGATATCTCGGTAACTATAATTGTTAGAAAGTTTGGATTAAGCATGTAGGTTTTTATGATGCTCCTAATGCGAATTGTTTTTTTCCGATCAAGCCACGCTCACTCTAACGCCCACAAAATCCGAAAAACCAAAAATGCAAAAATCTCAAAAACTATAAGAGCTACATAATTTTGCTTAGGATATGCCTCTGCAACTTGCGACAAAGGTGCATCCGGCCACGCCTACTCTAACACCCACAAGCCGCGGAAAACTGTGGTGTCTATAATATTATTATGAATGCCTTCGTTTGACCTTGTATAACTTATTTCTGTTAATATCTATCGATTTACCAAAGATTTTTCAAATCGGAACATTATTTCGCTATTTATGAAGAAAATAAGGTTATAAGGCCTTACATGGGCAGTGACGTCACTATAAGCATAGTCAACATAATTCCTCTGACAATAGGTGGCGCCTTGTGAATTTCCACTAGAAAAATAAACATTTTAAAATTTTGTAAAACAGTAACTGGTATCTTATAGTCGCGGCACTCGACTATAGCGTTTCCTCTTGTTATGTTGTTTATTCTTTGATTGTCGGGTAGTTCAACGACGGCGTGTTCAGGATTTTGAATTCCTTAACTTTTATTTTTGTCGGATAGATCATTTAGATTCGCTTTTATTACCCATTTCAGATTCGGATCTGATTTGAGCTTTTTCATCAAAGTATTTTTGTAATAAAAATTCTTTTAATGGAAGAATGCTGTTTTTTTCTGTTAAAGAAAGTTCGTTTAATATGTTTCCGATATCATAATTTAATTTTTCTTCTATTCCATTATATTTAATTACTCCCTTAGCTGTATCAATTACCGCTCCTATTTTTTTATAAAAGGAGTAAATCTGAGTCAAGCCCAACTATTTCAAAAGTATATCGCGTATCAAAAATAGTTAATTATTGAATATCCATTCACTGTGGATACTCTTTTGAAAATTGGAAGCTCGATCTTATTTTTATAAATTCCTGTTCTTATATAACACGAGGTTGCCCCAGTGTCAATTAATATTTTTAATTTCTTATTTATTTTTGGATCATCTCTAAATAAGTAGGGTAAGCCTACTCCTGACTTTTGTCTAAAAAATAGTTCTCCTCAATGTTATTTAATTTCATCGTCTTGTTAACCGGTTGGTTAACAGTTCCAGTTGGTACCCTTTTATTTTGGGCTTGGCTTTGCTGAGTGTTCTGGGTCTCAACATTTTTTGTTTGATCCCACTTGTTCTGACTATAATTATTATTTTGATATTTATTATAGCCTTGATTAAAGCCGTTGTTAGCCTTATTCTGAACCTGGATAGACTCGTCTACCTCCATTGGTTCCGGCTTATTTTGTGGCTGCCTATAGGTGTTCCACTGTTTTTGTTGGTTATTATTAAATCTACCCTGGTTCCAAGAATTATTTTTATTCTGATTATAATAACCATAAGTATTTTTGTTCTGGGTGTTGTCATGATTAAACCTTAAATTATTATTGTTTCGCTGGTTACTGTAACTATTGTTTTGCTGTCTTGTCTTGTGGTTGAAATGTGTTTGTCCATTTCCACTAGAGTTTGGCTCGCTATGTTTTCTCTGAGTAGAAGAGAAACTATTTGCGAAATGAGCCCTCATGTTTTTGCTTTCCAATTCCTGAACTATGGCCATTGCATTTGGTAGGTCAGGTGGATTCATCTGAATCTGAAATTTGGCCGTTGAGGCCGGTAATGAAAACTCTAAGAGCTGTCTTCCTGTGTTTCTCATTCATTTCCGTTGTTATAGGTATGTTTCTACCGTAGGTCATAATAGTTTTATTAATTAGCAGAGTTAATTTTTTATTAACTGTACCATAATAATCCATTATGGATAGTTTTTCCCTGACTCAATACACTTAATTTTTGTTCAATAATGTGAATTGGTCGTGGAGGGTTGTCGCCACGTAGATTGTGGACGCACTTGCAACGTCGGCAGGGGATTACGTGCACATGAAATTGTAGATTCTTATAATAAAATAGTTTCTTTGTGTTAAGCCTAATGTTTGTGTTGGTGTTCTTGGTATTTCGTTGTATTATTCGTATGTTCTTATTACTAAAAAAATTTTATTTGGTGTGGGTCAATGTCATTTTGATTAAATGTTCCCCTGTTATGAGAGGTTTTTTTGTTTATACTTAACTTAAACTAAGAATTGAATTATTGAGTTTTTTTGTTTATTACTAATGTTTATTTGTTTGTTTGTGTTTGAAGGAGGTTATGAGTCAGTGAAACGTTCAGTACGCACTTTTGTATAGATAAATTTCAATGTTT